>NC_083650.1:25985000-25992500 GCF_963576545.1 Limanda limanda
CACACACACAGTCACACACGCACACACAGTCACACACACACAGTCACACACACTTTCCCTCCATCAAAGTGACGAGTGGACATTTTTATTTGACATATTCAAATGATTCTTATTGAAATCAGCGGCGGATCCGACCACAACAAAAATCTACACAATCATATTCCTTTGACTTTACTTTTTAAGGATTTAAGTTTTTGTAATTTACAGTTTTCTTGTCCTTGATTTTAACTGACGTAGCATTAATTTCCTTTTTCTGTGTGAAGATGTTTTCTTGTTTTGATTTCTGGTCGTTGTGTAACAGCTGTTGTTCAAGCTGCTGTATCAATAAAGTTATTATTGTAATTAACAGAGCAGCTTAGAAAAGATGGAGGATTCTTTCAGTATTAGATATTAGTTGAAAGAGTTAGTTATTAGTTTTAAAAAAGAGTTACTAGTTAAATTTTAATGAGTTATTATATAAAGAGTTGTTTATTATGTGCAGAGCTTGAGGCTCAAATCACTCGCTGCTTCATCACACATGACCTGATGAACCTGGAAGGTCAGAGGTCGAACAACCAGAAGTGAATTCATGAAATCGTGTCTGATTGATGAGAATCCCTGAAGGATGATATTTGATAATCCATACGCTGGATGCATGTTGAGGACGGGTGTGTGGACTCCTGCTGGAGTTTGAGTCGGCAGCTTTTTATCAGCCAGAGCAAACATTTGAGGAAGGAGGACGACAAACAGAGAAATCACCGACTCCAGTTGGTCTCAGATCAGGAAAAAGGTTCAGACTCACAAGTGAAACAGATCCAACTCCTCACTTCTCTCACTGCACCAGACCACTTCCTCCTCCACTGGTTCAATGGTTCCATCTTTATCTTGTGTCACATCAGGGCTGATGTTCCACATCTGTGTGAACCAGCAGCTGGAGTGGAGCTCACTTTGACATTGACCTGCTCGTCTGAGTCTGGTCTGTAGAAACTGGAATGTGTCTCACATCCTGCAGCAGCTCGTTATGTTTGTTTCTAAAAGAAGAATCACTATGATCTGAATGGAGTGTGAATCTGAACAGAGCTGCAGCTGTATTCTGTGAATACTGGAGTAATGTTTTGTAAAGAAAAATAGAGATTATTTCTAGTTAAGTTGTACACATAAAGATAGGTCATTGTAATTTGGATAGATGGTCCTATTTAGGTATTTGTATTATAGCATCAACAGCAGCAAGACATCAACATCAAAATAAGAGATCTCTCACTCCCCGGGTCTCAGAAGAGACTTTGAGCTTCGTCCATAGTGTGGTTCCACCTGGGGGAACCTTTGTTGCTCAGGATTATTATAAGTACGCAGATGAAGGATCCGACTGAATGAGACGGATCAGTCGCACCAACTCGTTGTTTATCTGCAGCCTGAGAAGAACTGAGCAGCATCAAGTGTCCTGCAGGGGGCGCACACGTCACTGAGCAGCTTCACTTACACTGGGATCCACTTCCTGCGCTGACACAGGCTGGAAGCTCAGGAAGAGGTCAGAGTGCACACACACACACGCACACGCACACACACACACACACACACACACACACACACACACACAGTGGACTCACCATGAGTGCGTCGGAGGCACACACACTGTGGAAGCCGTGGTAAAAGGCAGCAAACTGTTTATAAATGGATTTATTCAACAGGAAGTCGACGTAGAGCTGAACGTACTCTGAAAGAGAGAGAAGAGAAACAGCAGTTAATGTCACAGTACACACACACACACACACACACACACACACACACACACACACACACACTCACACACACACACACACATACAGAAAATTTGATTTAATAAGAGAAATAAAGTCGACTCATCCACAGTTTAAAGAGTTTAACGACTTTAAATAAAGATGGACGAAAAGACAGATCCCAAAGGTGAAGCTAAATCTTTTAGATCGCCCCCTGGTGGCTGGCTGCAGTACAGGTCACAAACCCTCCTCCTCCATGTTGGCAGATGGGACTTGGACCAAACTTAATAATCAAAGTAGAAGTTAAATAAATGTTTGTTCAAGTGTTTCTGATCAGTTTGGTTTGAATTAGTTATTTGATGATATTAAAACAGGCTCTGGATCTGGGACTGAAAACTGATACAACTTCAAAAATTAACTTTTATTATAAGAATTGTCTCATTATCTTTATAATTAATCTCCCTGTGGCACCAGTGCACTAGTCTCTGCGATGGAGAAACTTGTGTTTTGATTTGGTTTTTGAATCCAACGTGACTCGACGTGCTGCCGAGCGAGTCTCACCCTTCCTGTTCTGCTTGGTCACAGGAATTCTGTCTCCTCCCGGCTTCAGGTTGTAGGATCTGACCACGCCCATCTCCTCCTGGAACACCTGCAACACACACAGACAGACACACACACACACACCATAAGTGAGCCTTCAGTGTGTCATCAGGGGTAACCATGGCTACAGCGATGTCTTCAAATTGAAATGAGTTGATTGATAGATGTGACTTTCCAGAGTCGATGCCGCGGCACATCCACCCGTCGTGCATCCATCAGCTGTGAGACTTCATGTGTTTAATCAACTCTCTCTAGCAGCTAGATGGAAGAATGTCTCTGAGTGAGGTTCTTACAGGAGCAGCAGAACAAACAGGAGGGTTGAAATAACCTCAGAGTCAATAAGAACAGCCAGTGATGAACCCACACAGGGGACGAGAGCTGCAGGACGCACACAGGAGTCCAGGGCGGGTTGGGGGGGTCGGGGGGGGGGTCGTGTGGCACCGGGCTGTGACCGAGGTTCAGCCTGTAGCTCCGCCCTCAGGGTGTTAATAACACCTCACCAGGACCTGGACACAGAGTTTCTTCATATGTGCTCTGTACTGATGCTGCTGCTCCAATGAGTGTCCCAACACGTGTGTCACAAAACACGCTGACGTCACGGAGAGAGAAGCTCCGTCATGCTTTACACGTCAGTGCAGCTTTTATGACCTTTAACACAATTTAAAGGTTTTTACAGAAAATGATTTTACAATGAACTTTTGTAAGTATGTGGATTAATCGACTGATTTAAATCGTCTGCAGCCGTGACTCAGCTCATGTTCACTCAACACAAGAAGCTCCATAGAACACGGCTCAAATGAAATAATATCAAAGTTATGAACTAATCCAGAAATATCTGATCAACGAATAAATAAATACGATTATTAATCTGACATCTGAATATTTAAAGGAGACATAAGAGTTTCTTTCCTCTCGTGTGTTTTCAAGGTTTTAGTGAAAGTTCTGCAGAGTTAAAACGTGTTAAAGAGACAGAACACTGAAGCTGGGAACAGTCAGAATATAGTTTGCTGTAGTTGACGAATCAAACGATACGTTTCTTCTAAAGGTGTTAACGAGCTTCAAGGTTAAGTGTGTGTGTGTCAGATGTGTCATCCAATCAGCAGTGACTATTTATGAACTCCGCCTTCTCAAAGAGACGCAGCAGTTTCACATCACCTGAAGATGTTCGAAGCTAAAGACTGAAACATCGGGTGTGTTTTATTAAACACGTATTGAAACTCAGAGATTTCTTCTACAACAGCGACAACAATGAACCTTTTGAGCTGCCGTAGTCACAACACGTGTGCATCACAACACTGTTAACACAACTTGTTTACGTATAAACAACTGTTTTGCTATGCGGCCCTGAGGACGACATTCCCAAGAGCACCAGCCAACCAATCAGAGCAGACTGGGCTTCATCAGGAGGAGGGGGGGCGGGTCCTTAAAGAGACAGGAGCTAAAACCAAGAGTGTGAGACAGAGGCTGAACAGAGGAGCTCCAGCATTAGAGGAACATTAGAGCATGACAACATTTCACAGTGATAACGCTCATTAAAATGATCAACATGAATATGAACGACCAAGATATTAAACTGAACTCTACGACGACCGGGAGGAAATGTAGGTCATCGTCTAAATTCAGCTCCATCAAAACCACACAGTTGTCATCACGTCGTGTGTGTGTCTGTGTGTGTGTGTATGTGTGTGTCTGTGTGTGTATGTGTGTGTCTGTGTGTGTATACATGCTTGTCCAAAGATTTTGAAAGTTCTCACATCATCATCTACATAAATCAGACAGGTCAACTCATCAGAAGATAAATTAAATCAACTCTACAAACTTAAAAGCACCAATAATGAGACAACAACAACAACAACAGTGTCACAACTCAACAGAAACTGAAAACTGGAACCACAAAGTCGTGAATCACAGGAAGTTCACGGTCACTTCCTGTTCCTGAGTTATGGCACAAAAAGTGTTTCATCATGATGACATCACAGTCACATCCCTCTGAGGACCGACTCAGAGGAAGAAAGATCCGTTCTTAAAACAAGAAGAACTCCAAAGTGAGGTCACAGCTGGGAACTCTACAAACTGAGCTCAGCATCTTCAGTGAGAGGTTTACCTGGAAGGTGAGGTAGAAGTCGTCCTCCACGTTCCCCTCGTAGCTCAGCAGCTCTCCCAGGCCGTGAGCCAGCTCCTGCAGACACACAACAGGTCACACAACAGGTCACACACAACAGGTCACACACAACAGGTCACACAACAGGTCACACACAACAGGTCACACACAACAGGTCAGAGGTCGCTGCTTCCAGACCACAGCAGAGCATGGGACAGACAAACTCAGTCATTCTGTAACAGTTCCCTCTTTACACAAGATCATATCTACAGGAGATTATTGTTACTTGTACTTCTTATATTCTTGTTTCCTGTTCATTCACTCACTGTAGAATTAAAGTGTGACTGGTGCATTTGTTGAATAACGTTTGGTCGGAGTTTGTTCCTGTCAGTGTTTCCAGGCCTCATATCTGATATCCTGCTTTTAATGTGAGCAGAGAGAGAGAGAGAGACAGAGAGAGAGAGAGAGAGAGAGAGAGAGAGAGAGAGAGTGTGTGATTCTCTACCACAGCAGAAGTAAATGTATAGAGTTCAATGCCTTGCTCAGAGGCAACAATGTGGGTTAGAATCTGTAACCATGTTACTGGTCAGTGAACAAAGCTGCTTTCACCTCATCCTGCGTTTTACAGCCGGGTCGATGGAGAATATCGTCCTCAGACTTTTTACATTTGTATATTTCTGTTCACAGGAAGTAAAGATAACGATTCAGCCTTCAGCTGTCAGTCAGTCACAGATCAACACAACAGACAAACTGCAGCTATGACAAAACACACACAGACACACAAAACATATCGTGTTCAGATAAAACATTTCTCCTGTCTTCTCTAGATTCAGCAACGAGCCCAAAGCAGCTTGACTCCGTGTGAGGACAGAATGTTCAGCTGAGATGTACACATGAGCACTGAGTGTGTGTGTGTGTGTGTGTGTGTGTGTGTGTCTGTTTGTGTGTGTGCGAGAGACAGACAGAGAAAACAATGTGTTGGAAATGGTTGAATCAGCTTCACGTCTGGAAATACTCAACATCTGAAACTAAACTTTTTAACTCGATAACTTTTCAGCCCGTGAAGAGTTTGACTCAAGATTTAAAGTTTGTTTGTTCACAGAGAGAAACGTGATTTAAAGATCGAGGACTGAAGATGACATCACTTCAAAAACATGACTGGACAGCACAAACTAAATAAATAAATATTATATATATATATAATATCAATATCAATATGATATGAGTTAAAGTTGCAGAGGAAACATGTAAAGTTTACAGAGCTGAGTATTTGGTGTTGGACTCAGTGATCACACACTGTAAATGTTTGACTCTGGCTCCCTCTAGTGTCAGAAGAAAGAAGTGTCGGCAGCTCATCTTTATATGAACAGACTCACACGTGTTGATTCTTCACTGTCAACACACAGAATATCGAGATAAACTCCACTTCACTGTCTGTTGGACTTTAAGAGAGAGAGACACTCACTGGCATGATCTGCTGCAGGTCCTCCAGGGTGGCCGTCGCCATGCCGACCAGGGCGTTCTGGTCACATGGTGCAGTGGGCGGAGCAAGGAGCTTCCTGTAAAGACATTCGGACAAAGTTAGAGTGTCAGAGGCTCACACCATCAACATCCACCAGAGATCCCATCACTCCCAGTTCCTCTGCTCACACCTGGAAGGAGACTCACTGATCACTAAGGTTCTGTTTGACTGTTGAGTTACGAACAGGAAGTTGATCCTTTTAACATCTGTGAGACAAACTGGGAATATGAGACAAACTGGGAATATGAGACAAACTGGGAATATGAGACAAACTGGGAATATGAGACATACTGGGAATATAAGACAAACTGGGAATATGAGACAAACTGGGAATATGAGACAAACTGAGGATATGAGACAAACTGGGAATGTGAGACAAACTGGGAATATGAGACAAACTGGGGATATGAGACAAACTGGGGAATATGAGACAAACTGGGAATATGAGACAAACTGGGAATATGAGACAAAGTGGGAATATAAGACAAACTGGGAATATGAGACAAACTGGGGATATATGAGACAAACTGGGGATATGAGACAAACTGGGAATATGAGACAAACTGAGAATATGAGACAAACTGGGGAATACGAGACAAACTGGGAATATGAGACAAAGTGGGGAATATGAGACAAACTGGTGAATATGAGACAAACTGGGAATATGAGACAAACTGGGAATATAAGACAAACTGGGAATATGAGACAAACTGGGAATATGAGACAAACTGGGGAATATGAGACAAACTGGGGATATGAGACAAACTGGGAATATGAGACAAACTGGGGATATGAGACAAACTGGGGATATGAGACAAACTGGGAATATGAGACAAACTGGGAATATGAGACAAACTGGGGAATATGAGACAAACTGGGAATATGAGGCAAACTGGGAATATGAGACAAACTGGGAATATGAGACAAACTGGGAATATGAGACAAACTGGGGAATATGAGACAAACTGGGAATATGAGGCAAACTGGGAATATGAGACAAACTGGGAATATGAGACATACTGGGAATATAAGACAAACTGGGAATATGAGACAAACTGGGAATATGAGACAAACTGGGAATATGAGACAAACTGGGAATATGAGACAAACTGGGAATATGAGACAAATTGGGAATATGAGACAAACTGGGAATATGAGGCAAACTGGGAATATGAGACAAACTGGGAATATGAGACATACTGGGAATATAAGACAAACTGGGAATATGAGACAAATTGGGAATATGAGACAAACTGGGAATATGAGACAAATTGGGAATATGAGACAAACTGGGAATATGAGGCAAACTGGGAATATGAGACAAACTGGGAATATGAGACATACTGGGAATATAAGACAAACTGGGAATATGAGACAAATTGGGAATATGAGACAAACTGGGAATATGAGGCAAACTGGGAATATGAGACAAATTGGGAATATGAGACAAACTGGGAATATGAGGCAAACTGGGAATATGAGACAAACTGGGAATATGAGACAGACTGGGAGTAGTGAAACAGGGACAGCGATGGTGAAGAGTAAGCAAGGATTTCTTTTCT
>NC_083650.1:25997500-26090000 GCF_963576545.1 Limanda limanda
AACTTTCCGGAAACTTTCCACGAGTATATTAAGCTCGGGAATTTTGGGAATTTTGGGGGAAAAAAAAATATGCAAATTAAACGCTGAGCAATAAAAACATCATTCAAAACTCTATTTTAAAGATGTATGGAACGTTGAGTTTCAAGCCTCCACTGTGCATTCTTCCATCACATGCACAGATAACTCCCAGCATGCTTCACTCTACAGCAGGGCTATTGAGGCCTGCTGTAGAGTGAAGGACTAGTCAGGTAAGTTTCCATGATATTACTGGGGAAAATATATTAGCATGCTGATTGAGGATTGTTCATCTGTTCATCTAGCCTATTTCCATTCATTTATCCATCAATTGTAAAATATGTTTACAGACTATTCCAATTGTTTGGCCATGGAAAGTTTCCAACTTTGAATATTCCCGGAATTTTGCAACCCTAAATCAGATTACAAAAATAAGTAACTATAATGAGCCCAGGTTACATGATTACAATGAGAACATTGGCTGCTGAAGGCATCAAACCGTGTTCTGACCTGTTGGAGTTGCCGTAGTTCTGCCAGGTCCTGTAGTCCTCCATGAAGTCTGTGTGCTCCAGGGTGATGTTGTAGAAGTCAGTGAAAGGCATGATGGGAAAAGACGAGACGCTGTTGGCTGCATCTGAGGAGAAGAAACAGAGGAAAGGCGAATATTAGGCAAATAATTAGCAACATTTACGTTTGCCTGTGTGTGTGTGTGTCTATGTGTGTGTGTGTGTGTGTGTGTGTGTGTGTGTGTGTCTGTGTGTGTGTCCCTCACTGAACAGGCTGAGCACTTTGGTGGCAGACGGGATCCACCAGGAGCATTTGGCCAGAGGTGGAAGTTCGTCTGGCTCGGCAGGAAACAGGCGGGTGGATATGAACTGCAGGAGGCGCTCTACTAACTGCCTGAAGCGCCGTGTGGACAGCCTGACACGCACAAACACACACACAGACACACACACACACACACACACACACACACACACACACGCACAGACACACACACACACACACACAGTTAACATTGGCTGAACATCATCAGAAATCTGAACAGAAATAACCTCTTACATACACAGAGGAGAAAATAGCAGCGTTGGATGAAGAAAGCTTTTGAGGCGAATGACCCAGCTTGTAATTTACAGCAGCTCGATGGTCGATCATCACCACAGACATGAAGTCAGTGAGTCTCATTCAGGCCGAGACTCGTGACTCCGATACAACACGAGTCCAGAGTGAAGGCAACAAGGAGACGCAGCTGCAGAGCGACAACACAGACGCTCAGAAGCTGCAGACACAAGTTTTATTTATCAGGTTTCTCCCCCTGAAACCAAGACACACACACACACACACACACACACACACACACACACAAACACACACACAAACACACACACTTACCTTTTGAGCCAGTGAACCAGGAAGTGGTGGTCGGCCTCGGACAGAACTGCGATCTGCCTCAGCAGGTGAGCAAAGATCACATACGTGTTGGTGCTTGAATACTGGGGACTCTGCACACAACACAAACACACACATCATCTGACTTCAGACTCATCTCATGCAAATAAAAACAATTCATAATTCATGAAGAATCTGTCTCAACTGAACAACTGGAAACACTCTTTAGACAAAACACAAATAAAAACAAGTGACAGCAAGAGTGAGACACAGAGTCTCTGCAGAGACAGAGAGAGAGAGAAGTCGTCATCAGACAGGAAACCAGCCGTCCTGCACGCCAACATGACCTCACCCAGCACGTGTGTGTGTGTGTGTGTGTGTGTGTGTGTGTGTGTGTGTGTGTTGAAGGAGCTCGGAGCCACAGTGGAACGACTGTAGAGTCTTTATCGAATTCTGATTCTTAAAACCATATATGGAAGCAGAGTGCAGTGAAAAATTATAGAGAGAGAGAGAGAGAGACAGAGCGAGAGTGAGAGAGAGAGAGTGAGAGAGAGACAGAGAGTGAGAGTGATAGAGAGAGAGTGAGAGAGAGACAGAGAGTGAGAGTGATAGAGAGAGAGTGAGAGAGAGAGAGAGAACAAGCAGAAAAAGGAGAGAGAGAGAGAGAGACAGAGAGAGAGACAGAGAGAGAGAGACAGAAACAGAGAGACACAGAGAGAGAGAGAACAAGCAGAAAAAGGATTGAGAGAGAGAGAGAGAGAGAGAGAGACAGAGAGAGAGAGAGAGAGAGAGAGAGAGAGAGAGAGAGAGAGAGAGAAAGAGAGAAAGAGAGAGAGAGCGACAGAGAGAGACAGTGAGAGAGAGAGAACAAGCTGAAAAAGGAGAGAGAGAGAGAGAGGGCGAGAGAGAGAGCGAACAAGCAGGAAAACGAGAGAGAGAGAGGGCGAGAGAGAGAGAGAGAGAGAGCAAGTAGAAAAAGAGAGAGATAACGTTGTTATTGAGAAATAAACACTTGAACAAACATCAGTGATTTTAGAACGACCTGAGATGACAGGAACATCTTTAACCATTAAAATAAACTCAGCACTTAATTTAAAGTTATATATATATATATATATATATATAGACATGAATAGACAGTTCAATCTCCTGCAGCAGCAGCTGGGTCCACGTGGGAGGAGCTGGGTCCACGTGGGAGGAGCTGGTTCTAGAAGCAGCGACACCAGGTCGTCTGGATCCTGATGCTGTTCATCAAACAAACCTTCTACATTTCATACAAGTCAAAGTTCTCTCACCTGAAGCAGAATGAAATACGCTCGCAGGTCGTCCTTGCTGCGCGGCCTGAAACAGAACACACACATCAGCTGTGACCCAGGACACACACACACACACACACACACACACACACACACACACACACACACACACACACACACACACACACACACAGACACACACACACACTGAATCCATCTTCTTATCAGACTGAAGTCAACTCCCTCACATGATGGATCAGATGATCCCACTGCATCAACCTGCTCCTTGACTCTCAATGATCAATTTGATCTGAACCGTTTTTAATTGTCTGGAGAAATAACATCGAACTGAGAAAAAAGAAAAAGGAAAAACTGAAACGTAGAAAAACGGTCAAACTAAATATTTGCGACAGACGTGTTCTCACCCTTTCCACTCCCTCAGCAGACTGTTGATGATCCCCTTCAACACGGACTTCTGGATGTCCTGTGGCTACACACACACACACACACACACACACACACACACACACACACACACACACACACACACACACACAGATAACGTCTTAATAACGTATTAAGTTGGTTTTATATTCAGTATGTAACCTGACACATCGACTACGAACAGGCTCCGTCCACACACAAGTGTTTTGTTTTAAAACTCATCCCTGTTGCTATGGTTACGCCCGGTGGAGACTTCCTGTCGGTGACACTTCCTGTCAGTGGCACTTCCTGTCAGTAGCACTTCCTGTCAGTAACACTTCCTGTCATTAACACTTCCTGTCAGTAACACTTCCTGTCATTAACACTTCCTGTCATTAACACTTCCTGTCAGTAACACTTCCTGTCAGTGGCACTTCCTGTCAGTGGCACTTCCTGTCAGTGGCACTTCCTGTCAGTAACACTTCCTGTCAGTAACACTTCCTGTCAGTAACACTTCCTGTCAGTAACACTTCCTGTCAGTGGCACTTCCTGTCAGTGGCACTTCCTGTCAGTGGCACTTCCTGTCAGTTACACTTCCTGTCAGTAGCACTTCCCACAGATATGAACACTAGATATCTCGGCCGCGTTGCCGGCCAACGGAGCCGGACGTCACCACATGGCGGCCATCTTGTTGCGTCCGGCTCCGTCGAGCGAGATATCTAGTCTTTATATATATCTATGGCACTTCCTGCCAGTAACACTTCCTGTCAGTAAAACACTTCCTGTCAGTAACACTTCCTGTCAGTTACACTTCCACTTCCTCGTCATCCCTGCTCTGACTCTTCACCATCACAGTTTCTGTTACTAAGCAACCAGCTGCAGAGGAGACATCTACTTCCTGTTTACGTCACATGACCCGTGGACGTGAGCGGTCATGTGACGTGTGTGTTCAGATGTGTTAGTACAGTGATTGTTTCTGATATGGAGATAAAATGCTCGTCTGGACGGTGACGTTTTTAAAACTAAAACAAATTTATGGTGAGATCTGGGCACCTTAATGAGTGTGTGTGTGTGTGTGTGTGTGTGTGTGTTTGTGTGTGTGTGTTTGTGTGTGTGTGTCTGTGCTTACTGTGCTGAGCAGTGCGTCGTAAACAGCGTTGACAAACTTGGCGTTGACTCCTGAGTCGTCGATGGTGTTGAACGATCCGTTCGCCTCTCGCTGGGAAACAAGGAATGAAAATGAGGATGATGTTTGTGTGTGTGTAGGTTTTTGTGTGTGTGTGTGTGTGTGTGTGTTTGTTTGTGTGTTCTACCTTGAAGGCAGCGTTGATTTCTATGAAGGAGTCAAAGGTGGTCAGGTAGAACTCCCGGACGTCCCTCCAGTCCTCTGATTGGACGGCTTGCTCCATGTCCTCCCTGGCAACACACACACACAAACACACACACACACAGACACACACACACACACACACAACTCTCAAAACACAATCCAGGCCTGGCTCAGCCAACAGTGTTTGTGTTTATTGGGATCAGGAAGCGTGAGCTGTGTCTTGCGGGCGGTGGGACTCACTGGAACTCCCTGGTGGTCTTGGTCCTCAGCGGGATGACGGGCTCGGGGGGGAACGGAGCTTTGACCTCCGGGGGCAGCGTGTCGATGGAGAAACGCTGCTTCTGACGGACGTCGCCACAGATCGGAGGAAGCTCTCTCCCTGACGAGAAAGAGAAACACCCGTTAACCGGCGCACTTTCATTTCACTCAGTTCCATTAATTACATTAAACACATGTTATCAAAATGTTCATATTCAGTTACAAATCGCGATTCTTTTTTTTTTTTTTTTTTTTTAAACATATTTATTGGTCTATACGGGGGGGATATATGGGGGAGGGGCAAGTTGACCAACTCTTGTTTTTGCACAAGAATCTAAACATACCCAAGCACTAGCTTTGCATCGCCTACATGCAAACAACAATGAAGCATAGCCTACTTTTTGTTTATTTCAAAGTTGAAATAATGAATGAACTTTTATTCATTCTATTTAATTCACCTTTTATTTATTGTTTAAAAGTAGCCTAAGTGGCTTACATTTCTTAATCTGTCAGTTTGTGTGCAGTTGACTGGGGCTATACAATAATAGGGAACATTTTTATTTATTTTCTCTATTCATTAAGTTAATGTTAATATTTGAAATAAAACGTGTAAAGCTCTATGTGAATTTGACTGTGTTGTATTTGTACTATGATTCAACTTTTTTCCATGGTCCAATATTTAAAAAAAATAATAACCAAAAGAAATTGCAGGAAATCATAATATCGAATCGCAATACCCACAGAATCGCAATACATATCGTATCGCCACCTAAGTATCGTGATAGTATCGTATGGGGAGGTCCCTGCTGATTCCCGTCCCTAATTGACACGGCTTCTGCACACACAACGTGTTTGTGGTACCGTGACCCTACACAACATGTTGAGCTTATCAGCTGGAAAGTGTCGAATCTCAATATCACGATAAGATCACTTTTTAAATGTAATTCTTTGTGTTGACTGGAATCTATAATTGTTCTTTTATGTTAAACATCAATCTCACTGGTGCCAACAACACAACACAGCTTCCATGATGGATGAAGTGAAAAAGAGCAAATAATACAAACTGTATTTCCTGTTACCACACACACACACGCACACACACACACACCCGTCACTGTGTAATCACAGGCTGCAGAAACACACACGTCCACCCCTCCTCCCTCTCCTCTGCACCACCTATCCATTTGGTTTTTAATCAGCCTCCTGCTGTCTCCGTCTCCACAGTAACTATTGTCTGCAGCAGGCCGGCCCAGGTGCATTGTGGGTGCTCATTCTGGAGGTGTGGACAGACAAGCAGGAGATAAAAGCTTCACCGATTCAGAGCCGGACAGACGGATAAATGAATGTGATCGAATCCAAAGGTCACAGCAGAGCAGCCATAGATTTAGACACAGAGGTCAAAGGGTCAAATCCAGCTTATTGCCTTATTCAATGTGCTTTAATTCACCACTGGAACCTAATGTCACGTTTATATTGGAGCTGGTTCGCAGGATAAACAGTAGGTGGCGCTGATTCTGCACTCGGGTTCTGATCCGTCAAAACAGGAGATATAACATCAGCTCTATTTCTATACAACAAACATTACGTCTACTCATCGGAGTAATTCCTCTCTCCTGGGGCGGGAGTGACATTTACGTTATGTAATTTCTTTATCTCATCTTTAATTCACTGAACCTGTTTCCATTGCATCTTTAAACTGTTGGATTATTAAACCTCTGATGAGAGGAACAACTTATTAAACATAAAAAAATAGATTTAAAAGATATTAAATGTCCTGTTCCATTCAGGTGTTTTGTGTGTAAATTGAAAAAGCAGAGCTGGAGGGAAACACCATGACTATCCAGTTTGGTTCCTATCGACCACGTCAGGACAGGATGATCTGTTTTGCTGATTGAAGCTTGATTGGAGGCTGACAGCGTCACAGAGAGGAACAGCTGATGGAAGCAGTGAAAGAGAAGATGGAGACTCCCAACTTTCCACCTCTGCTCCAGATTAATTAACCCTGCTGTGTCAGCCTGTGCATTAACCAATTTAGTCCTGACAGCAACAAACCCCGGTCGCCATGACAACCTTTAATCAGAAGAGTCATGAGTCAGAAGATTCATCTTCACCATCCTCCATCTTCCTCCTCATCAAAGTTCACTGCAGCCGAGAGGTGAGTCGCCTTGTGCTGCTCGTTAATTCAAGTTGTTGTTCCTGAGTGAACGCAACAATCAGGTGGAACATGTGCGACCGAGGAAAATAAGAACAAACAGAACGTAAACATCTGAACGTGTTGAGGAGACTTTGTTGGTTTTACAGTGAAATCTGAAATCTGCTCGACACAGGAAGTGACAACAAAACCTCCTGAAACACTTTACACGTGAAGAAGAAGATTCTGGGGATTGTCCAGCAACTGTAACAGGCCCGAGGAACACTGCACTATCTGTGTGTGTGTGTGTGGGGGGGGGTTAACTTCCATATGGTTTTCATTTGGGGCGGAGGTTCGCATAATTATTCTGGCATCGGTAGCCGTGGTGACGAAGCCGGCTGGTGAGTCTGCGTTCTCACAGCAGACAGAAATAACTTCCCTTCACGTCCCTTTGACAAGAAAACACAAAGTGTTCCACCGATGATGTGCTGGTCGTCTGGATTTGTTTGGTTTTTTATTTGATTCTTCACAACTTCATCTTCTGAGACCTCAGTGAATGTAAATCCATATTATTATTATATTGATTTGAAAGCTTAAATCTACTGAGGGTAGACAAGGCAGAATATTTCAGTAAAGAGGCAGAAACTGTGAAACCTGAATCACGCAGGAAGAATGTCTGCAAATGTCCAATTAGTGGGATTTCTTTAAACGCTCAGTCACCAACTGGAAAACTGGAGCAGCTTCTCCTTTCTCTCCTGAAAACCTGGAACACTGGAGACACGAGTGTTTCAGCTCAACGTAAACAGAGTCTGAACACATGCATCGAGCCAACAGTAAACACAGGAAGTGACACGTCATTACATCGGAGACGCAGAACAGCGTCTCCGAGGAAACAAAGACAGAGAACCGGCTCATATCCAAACAGCTCTCTGCTGCTCAATACTTTCATATCCTACAGATGAATATGGAACGTCCGGAGAAGCTGCTGCACAACTTTAAATCAAATCACTTAGAAAGGAAAATGATATGTTTGAGCCAAATGCAGTTGAAAATGTGTTTTTCAAGTATTGTTCAAATCAAATCAAATATACTTTATTGTCCCCATGGGAAATTAAATAAAAACTAAAATAAATATGCCAGACAAAGTGCAAAGGTTATTGAGATTGTTCTAATAAAGCTAAATAAATAATTCTTATAATAAAGTTAAGTAAAGTATTGTTAGCATAAAAAGACAAAAAGACAAAGAAGTGTTCGCACAGTTCGAGGAAGTTTGAGGAATCGACTCGTGGCTCTGACTAAGTTTGCACGATTTATCGGAGCATCCGACGATCGGTGCAATAAATCGTGGTTAAAGTGAAGTTTTCAATGATGGACTCACCGTGTCGGAGCCCCAGGGTGCCCGTCATGCCGCCAGCCAAGCCCCGCCCCCCTAAGTCCCTCCTCTGGCTCAGCGTGGAGATGAAGGTTCCGAGAGACGGAAGCGGCTGCTTGACTCCTCGCCCCAAACCCTGGCACAGGAAGATGACATCATCACAGAGAAGGAGGGTTTAGTAATAACTAATCAAACTATCGATCATGTTTAATCTCGGTGTTAGTCAGCTGATCTAAAGTTAGCATCTCTGACACCTGAAACAAACAAACAAAAAGTGAAGACGTATAAATCTGAGAGCAGAGAAGCAGCGTGATGACAAGAACCTGGAGCAGAGAGAATCTGTCTGAGTGCAAGCTCACCGTTAGAGCGCAAGCAGAGTGAAAGAGGAAGTAGCCGTGAGCTACATGCTAACCAGGTCTACGCTTCAACTCAGGATCTATAGCAACCGAAGCTCAGTTTGAAACTCAAATACAACTTCAGCTACAGAAGCTTGGAATACGCAACACTAACAAATGTATTACCAACAAAAACAAACAGGCGTGTGTGATCGAAGCCACAACCGACCAGAAGCCGACAGCTAGCGAACAACGTCCGGAATCAGGCCGAGGACACAAGGAAGGAGGAGAGAGGAGGAGAGAGGAGAGAGGAGAGAGGAAGGAAGGATTCAAGAGGAGGGAAAGAAGAGAGGAGAGAGGAGATTAGAAGAAGACTGATAACAAAGTGAGAAGAGGAAGAAGAGAGAGGTGACGCTGAAACAGAAAAGATAGAAAAGAGAAGGAGATGAAGATAAGAGACAGACGACAAGAAGTGGAAGAAGGAAAAGATGAAGAGGAGAGAACAACAGATGCAGAGCAGCCGCTCCTGACAGCACCACACACACACACACACACACACACACAGACACACACACACACACACACACACACACACACACACACACACACACACACACACGTCTCAGCTGTTAAACCTCTTATCACACTCTGCAGGTTATCGTGTTTGATGATGATGGAAGTCTAGTTTTTCTTAGAATAACTTTTGAGCTTTTATCTGTCGTCCACGTTTTGCTTGAATCCTCGGACCCTGAGCGTTGTGGTGCTGAGCAGCCGCTCCTGACAGCACCACACACACACACACACACACACACACACACACACACACACACACACACACACACACACACACACACAGGTCAGCGTTGTGATGCTGAGCAGCTGAGGAGCCACGGTCGTTAGTCCTCATCCAGTCAGACTGAGTGCGGCTGAGCGTCTGCACATTCGGCTGAGGTCTGGCACCGGAGCCCACATGTGAGCCCACCCCCCCCCCACCCGGTGCCAGACTCCACTTCGGGTTGGAGTCGGCAGCTCTGAGCTGATTCATGCCGACAGATCCGCTCCAGACTCCAGACTCGGGCCGGAGGAGTCTGAGCAGTGATCGTTTGAAACAAGTCTGGAAACCAGTGGTGAGAGATTCAGGACTGATCCGAGTGTGAAAGTGTGAGGAGAGAAAAACACAGAGAAGATCACACAGAACCAGACCAAAGGGAAGATGAAGACTGAGGTGAAAGAAGCATTTCACTTTTCAGCCTGAGAATTAAATTCTTTTCAGATGATTTCATAATGTTTCCTGAGATGTTAAGGCCGGCTCATGCTTCTGCAACGCTGCTGCGGCTTTTCACGCAGTTGTGACGCAGGACTCGTTGTCATTCATGGTTTTACAAGCGTTGCGCGTGTTGCCATGCAATTCCCCGCCAGAACACTAGGCGGAGTAATGTTTTTTGTCGAAGTCGGCTCTTCTTCGCGTGTGGTTATACTAGTGGTCATAGTGTCGGATCTCTTCTGCCAAGTGCTCTTCTATTTGGTCCATATCCGTTCTTCTAAATCTTCCGTGGTTTCCGCCGGTTCCGGGCATGAACCGGAAATGCGACTCCGGAAATGATATAGTTTACCAATCACAGCCTTGCCGGCTACATGACGCTTGCGGAGCTTTGCTGTATGGTTAGAAAAATTGGGCGACGCACATAAGCACGTAAGAAGGGAAAGTAAGTACTTAAGGGGCCCGGAAGGGTTCTTACGCTTCCGGGACCGTGAAAACACAGAAGCATGCTCCGGCCTTTAGAGTCACACACAGACAGAGAGAGAGCTCAAGAGTTCAGACACGGGGTCAACAAAGAGCTGAAGCTGTGACGGATGTAAAATAAGCAGCCATCGCTTTTACATTATTACATTTCATTTAGCTGACGCTTTTATCCAAAGCGACTTACAATAAGTGCATTCAACCCTGAGGGTACAAACCGCTTCACAGTCATCAGCATGAGCAGAGACACAAGTCCGGAATCATCTGTGATCCTGAAGTCCTCCTCAGCTTCATCTCATTCTGAGGGAGAGGAAGAAGTCCTCAGCGTGATGAGTGAAATAAGAGGATCAGGGTCTCGGAGCCAGTCACACATGAACATCAAGCTCACAGAAAGATGAACAGCCAGGAGCCTCCTCAGATCTCAGACCTCCGGGGACCAGGAGCCTCCTCAGATCTCAGAGCTCGGGACCAGGAGCCTCCTCAGATCTCAGACCTCCGGGGACCAAGAGCCTCCTCAGATCTCAGAGCCCTGGGACCAGGAGCCTCCTCAGATCTCAGACCTCCGGGGACCAGGAGCCTCCTCAGATCTCAGACCTCCGGGGACCAGGAGCCTCCTCAGATCTCAGAGCTCCGGGGACCAGGAGCCTCCTCAGATCTCAGAGCTCCGGGACCAGGAGCCTTCTCAGATCTCAGACCTCCGGGACCAGGAGCCTCCTCAGATCTCAGATCTCCGGGGACCAGGAGCCTCCTCAGATCTCAGAGCTCCGGGGACCAGGAGCCTCCTCAGATCTCAGACCTCCGGGGACCAGGAGCCTCCTCAGATCTCAGAGCTCGGGACCAGGAGCCTCCTCAGATCTCAGACCTCCGGGGACCAGGAGCCTCCTCAGATCTCAGACCTCCGGGGACCAGGAGCCTCCTCAGATCTCAGAGCCCTGGGACCAGGAGCCTCTTCAGATCTCAGACCTCCGGGGACCAGGAGCCTCTTCAGATCTCAGACCTCCGGGGACCAGGAGCCTCCTCAGATCTCAGACCTCCGGGGACCAGGAGCCTCTTCAGATCTCAGATCTTGGGGACCAGGAGCCTCCTCAGATCTCAGACCTCCGGGGACCAGGAGCCTCCTCAGATCTCAGAGCCCTGGGACCAGGAGCCTCTTCAGATCTCAGACCTCCGGGGACCAGGAGCCTCCTCAGATCTCAGACCTCCGGGGACCAGGAGCCTCCTCAGATCTCAGAGCTCC
The DNA here is from genome assembly GCF_963576545.1 of Limanda limanda. Classification (NCBI taxonomy): domain Eukaryota; kingdom Metazoa; phylum Chordata; class Actinopteri; order Pleuronectiformes; family Pleuronectidae; genus Limanda; species Limanda limanda. The sequence goes on from NC_083650.1 coordinate 26,008,988, forward strand.
GGGGACCAGGAGCCTCCTCAGATCTCAGAGCTCCGGGACCAGGAGCCTTCTCAGATCTCAGACCTCCGGGACCAGGAGCCTCCTCAGATCTCAGATCTCCGGGGACCAGGAGCCTCCTCAGATCTCAGAGCTCCGGGGACCAGGAGCCTCCTCAGATCTCAGACCTCCGGGGACCAGGAGCCTCCTCAGATCTCAGAGCTCGGGACCAGGAGCCTCCTCAGATCTCAGAGCCCTGGGACCAGGAGCCTCCTCAGATCTCAGACCTCCGGGGACCAGGAGCCTCCTCAGATCTCAGAGCCCTGGGACCAGGAGCCTCTTCAGATCTCAGACCTCCGGGGACCAGGAGCCTCTTCAGATCTCAGACCTCCGGGGACCAGGAGCCTCCTCAGATCTCAGACCTCCGGGGACCAGGAGCCTCTTCAGATCTCAGATCTTGGGGACCAGGAGCCTCCTCAGATCTCAGACCTCCGGGGACCAGGAGCCTCCTCAGATCTCAGAGCCCTGGGACCAGGAGCCTCTTCAGATCTCAGACCTACGGGGACCAGGAGCCTCCTCAGATCTCAGAGCTCCGGGACCAGGAGCCTCCTCAGATCTCAGAGCCCTGGGACCAGGAGCCTCTTCAGATCTCAGACCTCCGGGGACCAGGAGCCTCCTCAGATCTCAGAGCTCCGGGACCAGGAGCCTCCTCAGATCTCAGACCTCCGGGGAAGCCTCCTCAGATCTCAGAGCTCCGGGACCAGGAGCCTCCTCAGATCTCAGAGCTCAGGACCAGGAGCCTCCTCAGATCTCAGACCTCCGGGGACCAGGAGCCTCCTCAGATCTCAGAGCTCCGGGGACCAGGAGCCTCTTCAGATCTCAGATCTCCGGGGACCAGGAGCCTCCTCAGAGCTCCGGGACCAGGAGCATCCTCAGATCTCAGAGCTCCGGGGACCAGGAGCCTCCTCAGATCTCAGACCTCCGGGGACCAGGAGCCTCCTCAGATCTCAGACCTCCGGGGACCAGGAGCCTCCTCAGATCTCAGACCTCCGGGGACCAGGAGCCTCCTCAGACGCCTGCAGCCACTTTATGACATTTCCAGACTCCACCAGGGACGACAGACTGTTTATTGGTCAGAACCATCGGATCTCCACATTCCTGCTCCCTGACACAATGGAGATGACATCAGCCAGCCTGAGACCTCCACGCTGTGAGGTCACACAGAGGAACAGAAACACGCCCCCCCCGACGCTCCGCCCCCTCAAACCCAGCGTGGTTACATCAGAGCTGAGGTCAGGAGGCTTCACGTCACTTTTTCCAAACAGACACAAAACAGAACTTTGAATTCTGGTTCCTGTCACTTTGAAAACAGAAGATGAAGCTTCACTGAATACACACTGAACTATATAAATATATACTTTATATACAATGTAGCAGAGGTTAATTATATGTGTTGTATAATGTTCTCTTTGTGGTTAATTCTGCATTAAAGCAAAACTAAAAAAATTAATGTGAGTCAGACTTCAGATGCAGAAACATTTAACCTTTTAAGAAAAAGAGGGAAAATATCAAACACAAGGAAAATTAACTGCTGGAGCTAAAACGACTGTTTTCACAAATGTGTTTTTATCTTGTTAACGATCAAAGACAAAGTTCTGAAAACTGTGAAGAGCTGAGATTCATCAGGACTGAAGATCCATGCACATCTGGTTCATAACAACCACTGATCTGTTTGTCTCACTTAACTTTCTGTTTCTTTCTTTGACGTATTATTATTATTTTAATCTGATAATAAATAGAATGGTGCATTTTAATCATGTCCTTTTAAAGCAATAGCAGAAAGTGGTGAAAGTGAAAAGCTCTTACAGCTGGAGCGGAGCTGCTGTGGATCGGTGGGAGTCTCTCTCTCTCCCTCTCTCTCTCCCCTGCTCCTCCTGACAGAGCAGGGTTCTCTCCATCCATCCTGTCGAGTGGAAGCTTCTCCAGCTGGAAGCTCTCAGTCCTCCTCGCTCCTCCTGACAGAGCAGGGTTCTCTCCATCCATCCTGTCCAGTGGAAGCTTCTCCAGCTGGAAGCTCTCAGTCCTCCTCGCTCCTCCCGGGGCTGCGCATGTTCCTGCGGCTCCTCTGCCTGAGTCTGCTCCTCAGGGACGTGGATCCGGGACCTTCTCGTCCTCCGGGACCCGGGACAGGTGGCTTCTCCTCCCGTTACGCACACAGACGCGCGCGTATAACGGTCTCCAGGAGCCGCGCGTTAAGGCTCCGGCTGCTTCAGAGGAGATCCTCAACCCGAGGAGGAGGAGCTTCTACCCGGAGGAGAAGGAGCTTCTACCCGGAGGAGAAGGAGCTTCTACCCGCGTGCCCGGCTCCTCTCTGCGGCCCTCACTGCGCCTTCTGTCGGGGAGGACGCACCGCGGCGGCCCGGCGCCATGTTGGAGGAGGAGGAGGAGGAGGAGGAGGAGGAGGAGGAGGAGGAGGAGGAGGAGGAGGAGGAGGAGGAGGAGGAGGAGGAGGAGGAGGAGGAGGAGGAGGAGGAGGAGGAGGAGGAGGAGGAGGAGGAGGAGGAGGAGGAGGAGGTGCCTGGAGAGAAGGGGCGGGAGATACACACACACACACACTCACACTAAAGACACGCACACCTACAGAGTGACGGGAAATAGGAGATTTGGATTCTGACAGAAAGACTCAAACAAATAATAGTATGAAAAAATTCAGTATTAAAATGTATCAATTGACTATAAGAAAAACTCAGATTTCATGCAACAAAGTATAAAATATGAATGAATCAAATAGAAAATTGAGTTAAAAACACGACGTTAATAAACATGGTGTTACTGAGATATTATTTTAGTCAGAAAATCATTTATTTATTATCTCATATCTTGAAAATTTTGCTTCTATAAAAATCTACAATAGTTAAGATTCAAAATCTCGGTCCTGGTCAAAGATGTTTTTAACAAAGTTACTTTTTTTTCTTTAGTCTGAAAATTTAACAAATATTGTTTGTTGTCTTGTGTTTACTTGAAGTTTCCTTTAATTTGTTGTTTAGGTTCCATTGTTAAACTGTAAATAAAGACGGCGACTCGTCTCTACTTGCAAATGAAGCTAAAATATCTCCGATACGAACACTGCCCTCCTGTGGTGATGATCTACAGGTTCCACCCATAAACACTCTCAACCAATCATGAGTCAGTCTCAGCTGTCAATCATGATGTGACAGCTTGTTCTTATATCATCGGATAACAAATTAAAACCAAACTGATCAGAAACACAAACATTTATTCAACCTGTTCTTTCATGTCCCATCTGTTAACATGGAGGAGATCTTTCACTGACCTGAAAAGTCTGAACAGATCAATAACATTTATTTGAATGAAGCTCATGTTCATAAATCTGTGTCTCAAACGTTGCTGAGCCTGGAACTCGTTGGTTAATGTCACATCTGTCAGCAGGGCTTTTATTTTGACAGTTGTAACAGGAAGTGACGAGTGTGTCCTGACTGTGGTCGAGGACGTCACCGCCGCAATTTAACTTCAGTCCATAATTAGTGAGAAACAGGATCCAGGCTGGAGACATGTGTGTGTCTGTGTGTGTGTGTGTGTGTGTGTGTGTGTGTGTGTGTGTGTGTGTGTGTGTGTGTGTGTGTGTGTTGTGATGAGAGATGGATCAGAGAGAGAACAACATCTGGGAGAGAGAGAGAGAGAGGAGAGAGAGAAAACAACATCTGGGAGAGAGAGAGAGAGAATAACATCTGGGAGAGAGAGCGAGAGAGAGAGGGGAGAGAGAGAACAACATCTGGGAGAGAGAGAGAGAGAGAGAGAGAGAGAGAGAGAGAGAGAGAGAGAGAGAGAGAGAGAGTCCTCGCTTTAAGACCTTTTGGCAGCAACACACGCGCCTTTCCTCAAAAACCAGGGAGAGAGAGAGAGAGAGAGAGAGAGAGAGGTTACTCCAGTTCAAATAAGTTCCAAGGAGGGGCGGGGGGCGGTAGAAGAAGAGGAGGGGGAATGGAGCACTCACACAGACACACAACACACTCAGGCACACACTTCCTGCACATGAGGGTGTGTTTCCTAACATTACAGAACACAGGGTTCCTCAGAGGAAGAATGGAGGGATGAGAAGAAATTAAAGAAGGAGGACAAGAGAAAATCGAGGGAAAAGACAAATATAAGATATATATGTTGTATGTATGTTGTATGTATATATATATATACATATATATATACATACAACATATATATGTTGTATGTGTATATATACATATATATATATATTTTATGTATATATATATATATGTATATGTTGAATATGAGAAACAGAACAGACTGGGAGAGAAAACAGAATAAGAGAAGCAGGAGCTCGGTGAACAAGTGGCAGAACAGAGTTTGTTAAAAGAAAAGATTCTGGAAGTTTATTTTATTTCTATGGATCAAATTTAATAATTTACTGTAATAGAAACTGCAGTAGAATCACCAGTAGAGGTCAGTCTTCCTCCAGTAGAAACCAGAGCTTCTGTTGCAGGATCAGTGGAGACGATAGCAACGGTTGAAGCTCCGGTTGAGAGAGAAGCAGCCACGAGTGTGGATCTGGAAGTCGTTAGCGTCTCCCTCACTACAACAGTAGAACCTTCATTAGAAACTACAGTAGACCCTTCAGGAGACGCCACTCCTCCCCCTGTGGTAACACTAGAAACTACAATAGCAACAGTAGAGACTTCATTAGAAAGTGCAGTAGAACCACCAGTAGAGTCCATGACCTCTGCTCTAGAGAGTGAAGCTGCTGATGTTGAACGTACAGTAGAAATTGAACAAGCTGCTTCCATCCAGAAACCAGAGTAGAAACCAGAGTAGAATCATCCTCAGGAAACGTCGCTGTCAAAGAGGAGAAGAGCGAATCTGAACAAAAGACCTTAGAGTCTGTAACTCTGCATTCAGTGAATACCTCGGTGGATTCTCTGAAAACCGACGAGCTCCTCCAAACAAAGTTTACTCTCGATGAGGAAGTAGAGAAACGACTCCAGGAGCTGTTGGTCGGTGCCGAACACGAAGCTGCGGTCAAAGCCGAGAACACGGGCGAAGATGAGGGTGAAGTTGTGTCTAAAGTTCTTTCACAGTGGAGCTCTCTCTCTGCCGACCTTCAAGAGCTGGAGGGAGGAACCACCTCATTGATGACAGAGCTTGTCTGTCCAGTTCCTGCAGCGCCTCTGGGAACCGATGAGGAGGTAAAAACGAGTTCAGCCTCTGATCAAACTGCAGGAGCTAATGTCGCGTGTGTGCAGGTGGAGGAGGAAGAAGAAGCCATGACACTTGAGTCCATAATTTTATCTGAGGTGGAGGCTGAAGTGGAAATTTTCGAAACTGAAGCTCTGCAAGAAACAAGTGATGCACTGGAGAAAGAAGCTGATGCTCTGGCAAAGGAGGAGAAGATGGAAGTGAAGATGGGGACAGGGGAGGATGTTTATAGTGACACAGCAGAGGCTGAAATCTTAACGCTGGATTCCATCTCTGAAGCAGCCGATGCGATAGAAGCTGAGATTCCTTTAATGATGGAGGCCATGTTTGGCTCTGAGCAAGGACTGAGGCAGACTGAGTCTCTGCTTCCGAAGCTGGGGCTGCAGAATGAAATGATCGATCAGGAAGCAGGAAAAGAGTCTGCACAGCAGGAGGGAAGAGTCCTGGAGGCCATGTCTGTAGAGTCTGTGACGTTGGTGGAAGTTGAAGCATCTCTGGAAACTCTGGAGAACGAGTCTCTGAGTGAAACCGCAACGTATCTGGAGAATGAAGCCGAAGTTCTCACTGGAGAGACGAGGACGGAGGTGGAGGGAGGAGCGAGGTCTGAGGAGGTCCCTGAGGGTCTGGACCTCGAGTCTCTGACTCTGCATGAAGATCTGCAGACTGATGCTCTGATGGAGGAGCTGCTGTTTACGGTTCCAGGTCAAATCACAGACCTGACAGAAGCTCAGGTGGATCAGGAGGTTGTAGGAGCAAATATTTCAGAAGTTTAACTATTAGTGGAAGTAAAGACGTCTATGTTAGTTTGCATCAAATACTGAATTTAAATCTGAACAGACAGACATGACATACAGTTTTATATTAGTTGCACACAGAAATTTAGAGTTTTACAGAATTTGTTTTATGGTGAACAGACGTTTTTAACTTTAATGTTTTCATGTGTGTGGTTCAGGGTTGGATCCAGTCCAGAGACTTTTCCTGGAGAAGATCAGAGAATACAACAACCTGCGCAGGTAGACACACAAAAGAAGTTTCCTATCATATTGTTTTATTATATTAAAAGGCCTTGAGTAATTTGATCAGATCTGTCTAGGAGAAAGAAAATGTAGGATGTAGATGTCCTGCTTATTTAAAGGTTAAATAAGTAATTGTACCACATTGTTAAAACCGTACATGAACAGCTATGAATCCTGTTGTCTCCTCTCAGGTCGAGTGGAGGACCAGTGGAGGAGGAGTCAGATTATGAGTGTCACCTGTCAGAGGAGACAGCAAAGCTCCAGAGACTTTATGGAGGAGGAGACCTGAGCAGCTTCCCTCAGTTCACCTTCACCGGTGAGAGAGACATGGAGGGAGAGAGATTCAGTTCTTATAGTGCTTTGTGAAATATTGTTGTGTTTTTACCCTCAGGGCCACCGTAGTGTCAGGTCCCAGAAGGAAATGTCCCTTTCACTGCACAATATATACAGTATCAAACTAAAAAAGGATAAATTATTGTTCTTATTGTGTTGTTTTCTTTCTAGAGGCCGAATTAGACAAGGACCCAAAATGAATCATGAATTTCTGCCTCCTGCTCTTTATCCTCCTCTGCCTCTGTGGAGGAACCGAGGAAATGGGAGAAGAGGAATTATTTGTTGTGTTGATCTGCTGGTTAAACAAAAGGGAAAAACAATGTATGGTGCAGCAATGATAGAAAGTATTTTATTTTATTAAAGCAGAACTTTCAAAAGACTAAATCAGATTTTTGGTTGGGGATGTATCACATGAATCGGACTTTGACTTTCTACTACTTACAGCTGATGAAAGAGAGAACAATGGTGTTCTAACTGTCTGTTAGAGTTTACATTCATATTTATAGTGTAAATTATAAGTAATTGTAAACTGTGGCTGATCATCAGACTTTCGTATGATGAGGCTCTTACTTCTGTGACCGGAGCAATGATTTGTCTAGATCAGAGGTCAGCAACCTTTACTATCAAATGAACCATTTCTCTTCTTCCCCCAAATAAAACTTGTCTGGAGCCACAAAATATATTTGATTACACAGCTTATAAAGTTATAAGTATAAAGTAATGTATATAGTTATACTCAGTGTTGTGCCAGTTTACACCTAAAATTAACTAGTTGAAAGTTCTGTTAATGCAGATGTAAATTAACTAGGTGACTTTCATATGTAATATTTTTAAATTTTGAATTAAGTTCTCGGTTCCAGAACTGAACTAGTTCACCTTCTTTTGTTTCATTTTATATTCATTGAGATGATTCAGGAGACGAACTGACGATCATCTGTTTAATTATTAACCGATGGTACTAAATGTCGTGATGTTTATATGCTTCGCCCCGAGGTGGAGTGTGCTGTATTAAATTGGGTGCAGCCAGAGAGTCAAAGTACAGAAACACAGACACAGTGTGAGTCGGTGAGTTGTTGAATAAATGCAGCAGCTGCTCCAGGAAAGCTGAAGTGTGTTTGTCCTGAAATCTGAAACATGTCCTGGATGTGTTGACCTCGAGGTCAAGTTCCTCTTTCTTTACACCGTGTTCACTCACTTCTCTCATCCACTGGGATCGTGTCGGGATCAGTCGCTGGAGAAGCTTTTGACTTGTTTACTGTTTGTTTGTCTTTATGACTTTAGCTTCGGTTATTAGGAGTTCACCAGGTTTCAGGCCTGTTCTTCAGTAACACACACGGAGGAGGAGCGGAGACCCGGTGGTTCGGTGAGTAAACTCTTGTTTTCTTAACGCTTCGTCACTTTCGGTTTGCATCACACAATGTTCACAATGGAACTTCGAGTCTGTGAGTCTTCAGTCTAAACTCTGCAGAGATCGTAGCTGCAGCGTCTGAACCTCAGCTGCTCTGACTCGGTGTCATGAGTCGAACCAGCTGTTAACTCGTCTCTTCTTCCATTGATCCACATTCAGTTCTCACAGAAAGAAAGAAAGATGTCTGCGTTCAAGTCTCTGGTTGTGTGGATCCTCATCATGTGGACTTTCACCACAGCAGGTACGTGAAGTCTCATCTTACTATGTAGAGTTCGTGACAGTGTAGAGGTTGGAAAAATTCACACTTATGCAACATTAATGAAAAACATTTGTTGAAGAAAAACATTTATGATGAAGATAATAAAAGTATGAAAACACAAACTACTGAAGGTTTCCTTACTCTATAAAGATGTGTATGTGAGTAGCGTGTGTGTGTGTGTGTGTGTGCGTGTGTGTCTACGTGAGTGAGTGAGCTTTCAAAATGGCGGCTGGCCACTATCAAGATGACGGATCCCCTGGTGGCGGGGTCAGAGACATGTGTGAGGAGATGTGTGTGTGTGTGTGTGTGTGTGTTGGTGCCAGGTTAGAGGAAGTAGCTTGTTGCATGCAGTGAAAGACTGTGAAGAGCATAACATTAACTTTAAAATAACTTATAACCAAAATATCACAGCAACACAATCAAACTTATAAACATCACACGGAATCGAATAAACCGTCTTTGCTTAGCCTAGCATAATTACTAAGCCCAGCTTTTCTTCAGCTGGAACCAGGGCCTTAAGGCCAACTTATGCCTCTCCTTTTTTTTATATTACGGACAGATACGATCGCCCTATCCGTCGTGAAACGCCCTCTCCGAGTGCTTCAGACAGGTTTTCGTACACGTCTGATTTTTCTAACTATCCGTCTTCATGCTGGAGACCCGACGGACCGCTCTTGGCTGTGATTGGTCCGCGAACGACATCATTTCCGTATGACGTCATTTCCGTATTTCCGGACCTCAAACTTCCTGTTTACTTGTAGCAACAAACACGAACACAACTATGATTCTACGATTAATGTGACGTGTGTGTTAAGCCAGTGGAGTTGTCCGGCTGACGGTGGCTCGTTAGAGCACTGAGGGCATGTGTGCACGGTCACATACGGTTATAACGAGCTTTCAAAACGGCGCTAGCAGGTTAGCTACCATGCTAACTAGTTGCCATGGTTCAGTGTGTGGGACGCAGGCTAACATGTAAACAGAGACACGTGGACTTCTTCTTCCCAAATTGGGTAGGCTTCTCTGAGCTCGTCTTCCGTTGCGCCACCTATGGGTTTGGCGGGGAATTGTTTTTAGACGGATAGTCGTCGGAGAAGTAAAAATCAAAAAGACTCTTTGTCCCCCGCTGAGACCTCTCCGAGAAACGGATACGTAGAAGTATATAAGAGCCTTTAGTCAAGGTGGAGGGAATTATGAACAATTCCAAATATCAGTCAATTTTGGCACAAAACCTTCAGACTTCCATTAGAAAGCTGAAGATGAAGAGGAATTTCACCTTTCAGCACGACAACGACCCAAAGCATACATCCAAATCAACAAAAGCATGGCTTCACCAGAAGAAGATTCAGGACTTCCGGTGTTACGACATTACTACCTTAGAGGCTAAAGTGGAGCATCTGTCAACTGAGCTGACAAGACTGGACAATAAATGTGAAGATTTGGAGGCGAGATCGCGGCGCAATAACATACGGTTAGTGGGAATTCCTGAAGATTTTTCCACCTTTTCTGCTGCTGCGGATGTTTCCTCTTTGCTCAAGGAGGCTTTTGATCTGGAGAAAGAGCCACTCGTGGACCGGCACATCGTACCCTCCAGCCGAAGCCGAAGCCCGGAGAGCGCCCTCGCTCGTGTTCACCATTAATCTGTTTCCTCTTATTTTCATAAACACACAGTATGTGGTTTTCAGTTTAACTTGGTCTTGATTGGCTGTACCTTCCTGTCAAATGTTGCTAGACTTGCAGGAGCTTAACCCGAAGCTTGATAGTTATGCAAAAAGCCGAAAGTGTTCGCTTTAGGGATCTGACTCCTTGTGGAGTTAGCACTGGGTTCTCCATCGTTTGGGGATGGGGTCGTTGTAAGTGCAGTTGGGGGGTGGGGGGGTGGTTCAATGTGTGTGTTTTGTTTTTTTGTTGTTTGTTTTTGTGTTTTTTCTTTTCTTTTCTTCTTTTTTTCTTTTTTTCTTCTTTTTCTTTCTCTTCTTCTTCCTTTTTCTTCTTCTTCCTTCCTTGGGGATCCGCATTCAGTCTATTTCTATCTCTAGGGATTTAACAAATGGCCACCAATACTAATACTTCTGATGTTCCACTCACTGGATCCTCTGAATATTAAAGGCATGTGGAGTCCAATTAAGAGATCAAAGATATTTGCTCATTTGAAACGTCTTAAAGCGACTTAGTGTTCCTGCAGGAAACCCACATGCGTACTAAAGATCAGGTCAGACTTAAATGTCCCTGGGTTTCTGAGGTGTTTCACTCTAATTTCAACTCTAAGGCCAGAGGGGTCGCTATTTTAATTGGTAAGTCAATTCAGTTTTCAGCTTCTAAGGTGATATCAGACAAAAACGGCAGATACTTAATTGTTGCAGGTACGCTATTCCATATTCCCATTTTATTAGTTAACATATATGCCCCCAATTTCGATGATCCACACTTTATGAATAAGCTATTTGAACGTCTTCCCTCATTGAACAACAGCCTCCTTATAATTGGCGGGGACATGAACTGTGTAATTGATCCCAACTTAGACCGCTCCAACCCACGAACTCTGACTCCTTCTTCAATGGCGAGGTCACTTTCAGATTTTGTGTCCAGGAACAGTTGCACTGATCCTTGGAGATTTAATAACCCTCGTAACAAGGAATATTCCTTCTTTTCTCAAATGCATGAATCTTTCTCTCGGATTTATTATTATTTTATTGATGCTAAACTAATTCCCAAAGTACTGTCTGTTAATTATCATCCTATTGTTATTTCTGACCACGCCCCTCTTTCTTTAGATATTCAGTTCTCTTCACAACCCCGGTACTCAACACCTTGGAGGTTTAATACATTACTTCTCTCAGATGATAAGTTCACCAAATTTATTACAACTAAAATAGATGATTATATCTCTCTAAATCAAAATGATATGGAACCAGTTTCATGTTCACTGCTGTGGGAATCATTAAAAGCATACTTGAGGCCACAAATTATCTCTTACTCTGCCCACTTGAATAAGTCCCGTAAAGCCAAATTGCAAGAAATCTCTATCAATATCACCAAATTGGACCAACAACTCGCTACTTACCCCTCTCCCAGTTTACTTAAGCAGCGTGTCGATTTACAGACTGAATTTGAACTCATCACCACTAGTGATGCAGAGCGACTTCTTTTACGATCACGCTCCACATATTATGAACATGGTGACAATGCAAGTCGGCTCCTGGCTCATCAACTACGCCGCCAAGCTGCTTCACGTATGATCCCTCAAATAATAGATTCTTCTGGCTCATTGTATAAGGACCCCACCACCATTAATTCGGTCTTTCACTCATTCTATCCCTCTTTATATAAGTCTGAATCTCCACCTGACACCACTGAATTGATAGCCTCATCTTTCCTGTGATAAGCTCAGATGCTGCTAAAGAACTTGACTCACCATTAACGGTAGAAGAAATCACTTTCGCTGTGAGTGGTATGCAAAATAACAAGGCTCCTGGCCCTGATGGATTTCCAGTGGAATTTTTTAAGAGATTTCAGGATAAATTGTCCCCTTTGCTACATGCTGTTTATAAGGAATCACTTGAACATTGCACTCTCCCTCCCACGTTAAGGCAAGCCTCCATAAGTCTCCTCTTAAAAAAAGATAAGGATCTGAATCTCTGCGGCTCATACAGACCTCTTTCATTAATAAATGTAGATGCTAAGATCCTTGCTAAAGCTTTGGCCTATCGCCTGGAGAACATTGTACCAACTATTGTCTAACATGAGCAAACTGGATTTGTTAAGGGGCGACAGTTATTCTTTAACGTCCGAACACTCCTAAATATTATTTACTCTATAACTGCCACAACAACACCTGAGGTAGTGATCTCGGTCGATGCTGAAAAAGCATTCGATAGGGTTGAATGGGACTATTTATTTACTGTACTAAAGAAGTCTGGACTGGGTAATGGGTTCATTTCGTGGATACGTCTCCTTTACACATCACCACAAGCAAACATGTCCACTAATGGCATTCAGTCCAATTTTTTTACTCTAACCCGTGGCACCAGACAGGGGTGTCCCCTATCTCCTCTATTGTTCACGCTAGCTATAGAGCCCCTGTCGATCTTTCTGAGGTCCTCCTCCACTTTTACTGGGATCTCACGATTGGGCACAGAATTTAAGTTGTCACTTTATGCTGATGACTTATTGTTGTATGTCTCAGATCCTGTCCTTTCGATTCCCAAAATCTTATCTGCTTTCCAGAGATTTGGTTCTTTCTCAGGCTATAAAGTGAATACTTCTAAAAGCGAATGCTATCCTGTCAATGCTTCAGCATCACAGCTCACACAGTCAGATGTCCCTTTCAAAATGAGCCTTTCTGGCTTTAAGTATCTCGGGATCAACGTAACCAGAACGTTAAACTCTCTTTTTTCTGCTAATTTCTCACTTTTAATGTCTAAAATTAAATCTGACCTCCAAAGATGGAGGAGCTTGCCTCTCTCGTTAATTGGAAGAATTAACGCGGTTAAAATGAAAATTCTGCCCAAATTTCTTTTTTTGTTCCATTGTCTCCCACTTTTCCTGCCAAAGCAGTTTTTTAAAACAATCGATCAGACTATTTCTGACTTCTTGTGGTGTGGAAAAGCTCCTAGGATCCGCAAATCCACACTTCAGAGATGTAAATTCAATGGCGGATTGGCACTTCCGAATTTCCAACTGTATTATTGGGCAAAACATATTCAAAAAATTGAATTTTGTTTCAAGTCAGTGAATCTGCCATGGTGCCACCTAGAGGCACAGTCATGTGTTTCATCCTCCTTACCTGCTCTACTTACCTCTTCTATTCCATCCAATCTCTCTGGCTTTACAAATAATCAAGTGGTTCACTCCACACTTAAAATTTGGTATCAGTTTAGGAAACACTTCAAATTTAAATCAACATCTACTTTAGCTCCTTTACTGAACAATCATTTATTTCGACCTCCGCTTACAGATTCAACCTTTTTTGCCTGGTATAATAAAGGTCTGAAATTTTTTTGAAGATCTTTACAAGGATGGTATTTTTCGCAGCTTTACAGATCTCTCAGGAGAATTTCATCTCCCAACTTCTCATCTATTTCGTTACTTTCAAATTAGACACTGCGCTAAAGCTTTGTTTCCAGTTTCTCCCTCCTCGCCGCCGACCCTACAGTGGGAGGGGCTTTTAAACCACGATCCACTTCAAAAATCACTCATCTCTAAAGTTTATAATGAACATCTGTCTTTTGATTGCTCTCCAATTACTAAAGTTAGGGCTGCCTGGGAAGATGAACTGGATCTAAACTTGGAGGATGACTGGTGGGACACTGCTCTTAAGAAAATTCACACTAGTTCATCCTGCGCTCGTCTCACACTTATACAGTTTAAAGTTCTGTTTAGAGTCCACTTTCCTAAAGCTCGACTGTCGCAAATCTATCCCAGTATCACCGATAAATGCGACAAATTTCATGCTTCATCCTGCAATTTAACCCATATGTTCTACTCTTGTCCGCTACTCTCTCGCTTTTGGTTGAATTATTTTGACACCATGTCAAAAATACTTTCAGTGATTATAAAAGTCTCCCCCCATGTTGCCATATTCGGGCTCCCAGAGAACCATAACCGGTTTACCTCTAATCAATTAGACATTTTAGCTTTTACTTCCTTACTGGCAAGACGCCACCTTCTTCTCCACTGGAAGTTGACTAAAGCTCCCTCTAGTGGCTCAGTGGCTCAACGACACCATGTCCTTTCTAAAGCTGGAAAAGATCAGATATTCAGTGAAAGGTAGCTCTAACAAATTTTATAATAAGTCGCTTCCCTTTCTTACATTCTTCCACTCTCTCCAGTCCCTGCCCCCTGATTGACGGACCCCGCCCTCTCTCTCTCTTTTCTCTCTTTCTTCTTCCTTTTTATTCATTAATTTACTTATTCTTTTTTTGTTTTTTTTTCCTTTTAATTTGTTTATACTGTGCAGCTTTAATACTTAATTGTTACTTAATAGAATTTTCAGTTATCTATCTATCTATCATTATTGTTGTTGTTTTCATTGAGTTGTGTAATGTGTTGCTCGCAGGACCACGTTCATGTGGTCCATAAAATAAGAAAAACATCCAAGGAGGAAGACTGTATACTACTCTTGATCCATCAAGATGCGCAGTGTTTTTGTGGTGTCAATATCTCTGTGTATTGCTGATTGTCGTGCTGAGATTTTGTGATACCCAATGTAAATTTGACATTGATTTATGTCCTACTGCGCCTTACCTCCTAATAAAAAAAAAAATTTTTTAAAAAGAAGAAGATTTAAGTTTTGGAATGGCCCAGCCAGACCGCAGAGCTAAATCCACTTGAGCATCTGTGGGTTGATCTGCAGAGGGCTGTGCACAGGAGACGCCCTCACAATCTGAAAGACTTGGAGCACTTTTGCAAAGAAGAGTGGGCAAATATGGCCAAGTTTCAAGATGTGCCATGCTAATAGACTCCTACCCAAAAAGACTGAGCGCTGTAATAAAATAAAAGGTGCTTCAACAAGGTATTAGTTTAAGGGTGTGCATATTTATGCAACCAGGTTATTGTAAGTTTAACATTTTTCCCCCTAAATGATTTGTTTGTTTTTCAATTGAATTGTTGACGTTATAGGTCACATTAAAGGTTGAATTTACCTTTGTCAAATTTTTTACATCACACAAACCTGGTACAAACCGAAAACATTATATAAGCATTCAATGAGAATTTAAACAGCACATTATTCTACAGTATTTTTCACCAGTTATAATTTGGATAAAAGTGCAGGAATCATTAAAACACTGGTATCTGCTTACAATCATATTTTAATTGTTTATATGCTGCTTATAAACGGCGCCTTTCAAGTGTGTTAAGCATTATAATAATAATATATGCAGAACAAAAATAAAAATGAAGATGTATTATGAGTTCACATGTTTATTTAAACCACACAAATCAAATTAGATACGAGTTTAATTATTCTGTTGAAAATATAATTGTAATTAAACTAATACATTAAGTGCAAAGACTATGTGCAGTGTGATAAAATGTATTTAGCACAGTGAATATTGTTAAGAGGGTCAGGGTATTCAAACCTCTGGGGTTGAATACCTGTTCCTTTAATAGTCTTTTTAGATTCGCAGTCGGATCATTTCCGTCGCTGCACTTTCCTCTCAATGGATTTTATTTTCTCAAAGAGTCACGAGACCTAGGAGTCTGAAAATAAAGTTAAATAAAGTTAAATTGAATCGACCTCTGTCTCTTGACAGCTGGTGATCATACATTTCAGCGCCTTCGCCAAAGAGCTGCCTTAGGAAATTGCCTTGTTCTCCTGTGTGGACGAGCCAGCACTGGTTGTAGTGTCTGTGTGTGGAAACCAGTAGAAACACTGATGTGTCGTAGAGTGTGAGTCCATCAGCAATAACACGTTATTCCACTGAGTCACTAGCTGTTTCTCACTAGTCTGATGTTCATGGAGCCGAGGGTTTGATTCTCCTTTACTGAGACTTCACAGTAAAATAAGAACTGAACAATGTGGACTTGGACAAGGAGTACAATAAAGGTCCCATACAGGTACACTGCATAGAATGACAGGAAACACAAATTCACAGACCAAACCTTCACAATAAGGCAACTAAATAAATAAGCTTAGATTCACACTTGGTGATGATCAACCGGTTCTGCAGCTGAACTGCGTAAATACCAGAGGTTTATACAGAGGGTTTCTGAAAGTGGGTGTGCACATGTGTTATTTTGTGTACACACACACACACACACACACACACTCACACACACACACACACACACACACACACACACACACACACACACACACACACACACACATACAGGATTCTAATAAAATGAATCTTTCTTTACGTCTAAATTTCCGGATCCTAAATGTTCAGATTTTGCTGAATCTCAGAGTAAATTTTCTAAATGAACATTTCTGTGATCAACACACAACTTTTCCAACTTGGTGTGAATCTGAGCCTCTTTTAGTTCATATGTTTGGTTTGACAGTAAATGTACGTTACACATTCAACTCCCTCGTGTGGCAGGAGGTTGTTTCTGTGAAAGCAGCTCAGATGAAACTACTGTATGTTAACTGTCAACAGACAAACACACAGACAGTTCCATCAGGAGATTTACATTCACAATCCGTCTGGGAGCAAATGCTCTAACTGCTCTTTGAAAAAAGCTTCTATTCACCACAGTTGATCCTGAACTGGTTGTTTTTTTACCCGGTGTCTCACAGATGATGAGGTCTCCTGTGTTTTAGAGGAGAGCTGCATCTTACCCTGCAGTTTTCAGCCTGGTCCAGACCCAGTCATCCACTGGATGCAGGTGGAACCAGGAAACACTCGTGTCCACTCCTACTACAGTGACACAGACCAGTTTGATCACCAGGGCGAGCGCTACAGAGGCCGGACATCGCTGTTCACAGATCAGATCTCCAGAGGAAACGCCTCCATCAGGCTGACGGGGCTGCAGCTTCAGGACCAGGGCCGATACAAGTGCTTCACCAGCACCATCACTGGAGTCAGGGAGGAATCATTTATCAACCTGAGAGCAGCTGGTAAAGAAACTTAAAGTGAAAACACAACACAATCATCAAAGATCAATCAATCAATCAAGTTTTATTTGTATAGCCCACATTCACAAATAACAATTCGTCTCATGGGGCTTTAACATTGTGTGACATCCTCTGTCCTTAACCCTCAACAAGATGATCAATGTGTTATAAAGAGAAATGTTGTCTTGCAGCTCCGGTGCGTCACGTGGACTTTGAGCAGGTGGAGGACAGCTTCACCTGCCGCTCAGAGGGGATCTACCCCGAGCCGCTGCTCGTCTGGGCCACCTGGCCTCCGTCCACCGTGACCCTTCAGAGCCCAACCTCAGTGAAGAGGACGGAGCAGCAGCTCTATGAGATCAGCAGCACACTGACACTGTCAGACAGAGACGCTGTTCTGATCTGCAGCATCAGCACTCGCCATGGCAGGAGGAGCGTGGTGTGGTATCAACCCATCAGTTGAGTCTGCTCTATGGAACTGAACCTTTGCTTGTTTCACCTACTGCTGCATATTCATATCTGCTCCTACAGATAACTCACATTTTATATCAATGCTGATTCTCAATCTTTACTTTGTTTGTTTGTTTGTCTGCTGAACAGATTTCCACTGAACTAGTTGTGAGGATGAACGTGGGCCACAGGTCCCTCAGTAGAGCTCAGACCTCCACTAGGCCCAACAGTCTCCTCATGAAACCACATTGAAATTCACCAGGCCCAAGATCTGCACCAAATTTCACACACTCATAAACATCAGTCCTCTAAATTTGTCAGATTGTTTCTTCACCTTCATCAGTTATTCGCAGGGAAATCAATGAAAATGTTGAAAAACCTCCTCTCTCACAATTGTAATGTGAAAAAACAACAAATCCTGGATCCACACAAACATGTGATGAGTTCTTCTCTGAGCCTGACCCACAACTCACCTTCCTGCCAAGGTTCATGGAGATCTGTCCAGTAGTTGTTGTGTAATGTTGCTTAAAGCCCAACAAACAAATGGAACATTGAACAGATCCATTAGTTTTCTTTCTCTAACATTGGACCTTTCTGGACATTTCCCCTGAGAGGACTGATGTGTGTGAGATGTGGAGCAGCTTGAAGTGACTGTTGGTCCTTGGAGGAGATATCAGCTCCACTGAGTGACCTTCTAGTTCAGTTCATCATTCCAAGGCCACACCCTCCTCCACATGAATCATTCTGATGATAGAAGATGTTCAGAAAGTCTCATCAGAGCCTGAAACCACATTCTGACAACAATGATATTATTTGATCTCTTTTCTTTTCAGGTCCCGTCCATGTGTCACCATTTAAAACAACAACAACAATCCACTGCACTGCTCCAAACACCAAACCCCCGACACACCGGGTGTGGAAGTTCAACCACAGTCAGATCATTGTGGACCAGACCGGGGTGGACGGCCCCCCCAGGGTCTCAGAGCAGTGGAGGCAGCAGGTGAAGGATGTGTCAGCGTCAGGCAGCCTCACGCTGCACCACTTATCTTCAGATCACCAGGGAACGTTCACCTGTGAACTCAGTTACGAAGATGTGACGCTTTTCATCAACAGCTACGTGACGATAGAGGAAGGTAAGATCCCATGAGACGAGAAGTGATGATGAAATCCTCAGAGCGACTGTCAGACCTGAGGCTGGTGCAGTGAGTCCTGGTTCCTCCTGGTGGAGCAGATCCCCCAGGGCTCCGTCCTCCAGCTCATCAGGAGCTTCATGTCCACATGTTGTCAGGAGAACAGGAGCCAGGAGGACACACACACACACACACACACACACACACACACACACACACACACACACACACACACACACACACACACAAACACAGTCTGAATCACATGTTCTTCAGGTTCAGTTGCAGGAGTTGTGGTCGGACTCCTCGTTGTGTTTGTAGCATTCGGAGCTGGAGCAGGATTCTTCTACATTAGAAGACTAAAGGTAAATATTAATTCTTACAATAAATCTGCTGTTCATTTATTATGTGATGTTTCTTCTAACAATTATTTCTTTTGAACAAACCCAAAACAGATCATCCACAATCAGATTCTTCAGAGGACACATTTAAAGTAAGTTTACTGTATATTCTGTACTGAGAATTACAATATTCTGCTCTAAAGAATAACCCTGTTGTCATGGAGATGCTGTAAACTGCTTTATTCTCGTCACGTTGCTCTAACAGCTTCATCTCAGCTGCATCAGCAGACACATCCTAAAGCATCAGTTTCTGAGAGTTTGTTCAAAACTGTATTATTAATAACACAAATACAAAGAACTTTAATTAAAATGGCTGCAACTGGCTGAATAATCGAGTGGTCGACTGAAATTTGCATTTGGCCTCCTGAGGTCACATGACTCACTGCTACAGACACAGAGTTCAGTCCTCACACACACGAAGGAAGTGAGTGACTGACAGCTGGAGAACTTATGTTCAATATGTACTTATATACAAGGTAATATTCATATTTATGACCATATTCAAGTCAAAGCCTTTGTAAAGAACATTGTGCTGAAGTAGCAGAACTCTGCTCTGTGTGTGTGTGTGTGTGTGTGTGTGTGTGTCTGTGTTTGTGTGTTGGATGAGTCCCTCCAGGTTCCTGACATGTTTCATTCACAATAATATCAGGTCACTACGACCTTTGACCACTGAAATCTAATCTGTTTATCTTTGAGTCCAACTGGTCTAAATGTGAAGAAATCCCCTTAAGACAGACTTGAGACTTCAACAGGCCATGAACATGTTGTGTGGCCTTGACCTTTGACCTTTGACCACCTGATCTAATGAGTTCTTCTGTACAAGTGAATGAACACTTGAACCAAATCTGAAGGATTCTCTTGAGGAGTTTTTCACATGTTCATGAGGCAAAGAGGGGATTTACCAGAGTTAGGGTCACATGATCACGTTTTGTATGGATGTTGTGTTTTCTGATTTTATTCCAACAGATATTTTCTTTAATTACAGAGTCCGTGAAGGTGAACTCTCAGTGACTCAGTGTGAAGTCGTGGCCTCAGCCCTGAAGTCAGACCCCTCACATCTGAGAGAACTGGATCTGAGCTACAACAAGCTTCAGGATTCAGGAGTGAAGCTGCTGTGTTCTGGACTGGAGAGTCCAAACTGTCGACTGGAGACCCTGAGGTCCTTAAATCCTTCTTCACTTTTCAGACTTTCTTTCTTATTGGGTCATTATTTATTTAAATTGTCTCAGTTCTGCTCTGCTCACTGTCCCTCAGTCATCTGTCCCTCACCCAGCCTGTCAGTCACGTCCACCTCATCAACTCCATTCACCTGCACTCACCTGCTCCTGATCACTGAGAAAGTGTCAGTAAATAACATGTGGACTGAGGCCGAGCACTCGTCCTCCTCAGGTTTTCAAAATAAGACACATTCTTATTGAAACACGTTGGACAGTTGATAAGTATAGAAACAAACAGGAAGTGACATCAGGAGCCGTCCCTACTTTAAACAGTGTTTAATTACACAAACCTGCTCAGTGACCAACACACAGAGAAGAAGCTGATGAATGAAACAATGGTCCAACATGTCTGATCTGATATTTATCTTCAGGTCACAGACTGGACTGAGGTCAGCAGCATGTTGAGAGTCTGTGTTGACATGATGACGATCCACAACAACAGGAGGACACATTCTAATATTCATATTTCTTTATCCAGGTTGGAGAGATGCAGTCTGTCATGGATCAGCTGTTCTTCTCTGGCTTCAGCTCTGAGGTCAAACCCCTCTCATCTGAGAGAACTGGATCTGAGTGACAACATCAACCTGCAGGACTCAGGAGTGAAGGAGCTGTGTGGTTTTCTACAGAGTCCAACCTGTCTACTGGAGACTCTGAGGTCAGAGGTCATGTTAAAATGTTAAAGGTTCAGTCTAAATATAATGTATATATTTAAATATAAAGTATTTCATTTTAAAGTCTGTAAATATAAAATAGTTAAATATATAGTATGTAAATATATAGTATTTATTTATAAAGTATGTAAATATAAAATATATAAAGTATGTCAATATAAAGTATTTTAATATAAAGTATTTAAATATAAATGTCTCATTCTAAAGTAAAGAAAACAACAACTGGTCCAATTCAGATGAAACTAGTGAAAACATCTCTAGGATTCTTTTCTCTTCAGTTTCTAACAATGCATCCTTTCACCTGAATCTTCCACTGGAGCTTTAAGGTCAAAGGTCAGAACATGTGTTCCTAACAGTGAACACTGACACTGAGCTGAGAGATGTTTGTAGAATGAGCGCTGAGGACCGAGTCAGGCTCAATGTGACTGAAGTTCTACTGACAGAGAAACAATCCAATGCTGGACAATGTGTCCATGTAATGTTTCTGTGGAAGCTGACCAGGACTTGTCCCAGTGGTCCTGTGGACTGACCACATGACCACGTGCTGCGTTGGTGTTCTGGGACTGGGCTCAGGGTCCAGAGTTCAAGTTCATTATATTTGATTCCTTTAATTTTTAGGACCAAGTTCTTCAGCCGTGTTTCTTCCACTTTGGGTTCATTTCCAACATGAAACCCTTCCTCTGGTTTCAGGACTTACACGGGGTCGTCCAAGCCTTTATCTTTTCACCACTAGATCTCTGTCCCGCCCTGTACACACGTGTTCCTCAGGCTCCCTGCACCACTTTCAACTGGTCCAACTGCTGCTCAGATCATCGCCACTTCACGAAAACATGATCATAGAACTGCTCGCCCTTTCACACATCAACTGAGGAACATGTTCTGACAAGTGGGACGGACATTTTCTGGAGCTGAAGAA
The DNA here is from genome assembly GCF_963576545.1 of Limanda limanda. NCBI lineage: Eukaryota > Metazoa > Chordata > Actinopteri > Pleuronectiformes > Pleuronectidae > Limanda > Limanda limanda. The sequence goes on from NC_083650.1 coordinate 26,030,551, forward strand.
GCAGCAGGAGATTGTCCGGGTCCGACTCGTTCACAGCAACAGGAACATGTGGGAACATTCAGAAGAGGGGCGGAGCCAAAACACATATCTCCATGATAACCAGTTGACTCTGAGGTCCCTAAATCCTTGTTCACTTTTCAGACTTTCTTTCTTATTGGGTCATTATTTATATTATTTGCCTCAGTTCTGCTCTGCTCACTGTCCCTCAGTCATCTGTCCCTCACCCAGCCTGTCAGTCACGTCCACCTCATCAACTCCATTCACCTGCACTCACCTGCTCCTGATCACTGAGAAAGTGTCCTCCTACTCACAAAGCCGGTAACCACCTTGACTATATTTTCACCAGGAAATGCTCAACATCTAACCTCACTGTAACTCCACTTCATGTCTCCGACCACTTCTTTATCTCCTACTCTCTCCCACTGTCTCAAAACAACAACCCTACCACATCCACAGAGTCTGTACCTGTCCGTCGCAACATTCGTTCCCTCTCTCCTGCCTCTCTAGCATCCTGTGTTTTGTCAGCTCTCCCTTCCACTGACTCCTTCTCACTCATGCATCCTAACTCTGCCACAGACATTCTCCTTTCTACTCTGTCCTCCTCTCTTGACTCTCTCTGCCCTCTTATGTCATGACAGGTCTGCCAGTCCTCCCCAGCTCCGTGGTTGACTGACTCGGTGCGTGCCGACAGAGCCACTATGCGAGCATCAGAAAGGAAATGGCGGAAATCTAAACACCTGGACGACCTGTTCGCCTATCAGTCTCTTCTCTCCTCTTTTTCTGCCTCTATCTCCACAGCCAAAAGCACTTTTTACCAAACTACTATTCAATCCTCATTTTCTATCCCAAAAAACTCTTCTCCATCTTTTCAAACCTCCTCGACCCCCCCAGTCCCCCTCCTCCCTCCTCCCTTCTACCAAGCCACTTTGTCAACTACTTTACAAAAAAGATTGATGACATACGATCTTCTTTTTCTGATCCTCCTTCTAGAACCACACCTCCATCAACTTCATCTTCATCCCCTTCGCTCTCCTCTTTCACCCCTCTGTCTCCCAATCAAGTTCTGACCTTGGTAACCTCTGCCCGCCCGACCACCTGCCCCCTTGACCCCATCCCTTCTCACATTCTCCAGTCTATTGCTCCTGACCTTCTTCCTTTTCTTACTCATCTTATCAACACTTCCCTCTCAAATGGCTGTTTCCCTAATTCTCTGAAGGAGGCAAGATTAAATCCTCTCCTGAAGAAACCCACCCTCGACCCGTCTGCAGTAAATAACTACAGACCTGTCTCTCTTCTTCCCTTTGTTTCCAAAACTCTCGAGCGTGCAATCTTTAATCAACTCTCCTCCTATCTGAACCACAATAATCTTCTTGACCCTCGCCAGTCTGGTTTCAAGGCAGGTCACTCAACTGAGACTGCCCTCCTTGCTGTCTCTGAGCAGCTTCACACTGCTAGAGCAGATTCTCTCTCCTCTGTCCTTATCCTTCTAGACCTCTCTGCTGCATTTGACACAGTGAACCACCAGATCCTGATCTCATCCCTTCAGGACCTGGGTGTCTCAGGCTCTGCCCTCTCCCTGCTCTCTTCCTACCTCAACGAACGCACTTATCGGGTAACTTGGAGAGGATCTGTTTCTGAACCTTGTCCTCTCACTACTGGGGTCCCTCAAGGTTCGGTCCTGGGTCCTCTCCTCTTTTCTTTGTACACCAACACTCTCGGCTCTGTCATTCACTCACATGGCTTTTCCTACCATAGCTATGCTGATGACACCCAACTAATCCTGTCTTTTCCCCGATCAGAAACACAGGTAGCAGCTCGAATCTCTGCCTGTCTGACTGACATCTCTCAGTGGATGACCGCTCACCACCTGAAGATTAATCTTGACAAGACTGAAATACTTTTCCTTCCAGGGACAAACTCTCCCACCCATGACCTGACTATTAACTTTGACAACTCCGTGCTGACCCCCACTCAGACTGCTAGGAACCTGGGTGTGACACTCGACTGCCAACTCTCCCTTTCTGCCAACATTACTGCACCAACGCGGTCCTGTAGATTCATGCTTTACAACATCCGGAGAATACGCCCCCTTCTCACTCAGAAGGCGGTGCAGGTTCTGGTCCAGGCCCTGGTCATCTCACGCCTCGACTACTGTAACTCCCTCCTGGCAGGTCTACCTGCTACTGCCATCAGACCTTTGCAGCTCATCCAGAATGCAGCAGCTCGACTGGTTTTTAACCTAAATTCACTCGCACTACTCCGCTCCTCCGCTCCCTACACTGGCTACCAGTGGCTGCCCGCATCCGGTTCAAAACACTAGTACTCGCATACCATGCTGTGAACAGATCAGGTCCAGTTTACATCCAGGACATGGTCAAACACTACACACCAGCACGTTCTCTCCGCTCTGCTTCAGCTAAACGACTCGTTCCTCCTTCACTGCTAAACACTCATCAAAATCACGACTGTTTGCTGTCCTAGCTCCTAAACGGTGGAATGAGCTCCCACTCGACATCCGGACATCTGAAAGTTTACACATCTTTCGCCGAAAACTAAAAACACACCTCTTCCGACTGTACCTTGAATAAAAAAAAAAAATTAAAAAAAAAAAAAAAAAACTAACCACTTTTGAAAACTAACACTTTGGTAGCACTAAAATGGCACTTACTTATAGCACTCTGTAGTTTTGCTTTATTTCGAAGAAATTTTACTGTCTTGATTCTTGTTGTTCTTGGTTTGTACCCTCAGGGTTGAATGCACTTATTGTAAGTCGCTTTGGATAAAAGCGTCAGCTAAATGAAATGTAATGTAATGTAATGTAATGTGTCAGTAAATAACATGTGGACTGAGGCCGAGCACTCGTCCTCCTCAGGTTTTCAAAATAAGACTCATTCTTATTGAAACACGTTGGACAGTTGATAAGTATAGAAACAAACAGGAAGTGACATCAGGATCCGTCCCTACTTTAAACAGTGTTTATTTACACAAACCTGCTCAGTGACCAACACACAGAGAAGAAGCTGATGAATGAAACAATGGTCCAACATGTCTGATCTGATATTTATCTTCAGGTCACAGACTGGACTGAGGTCAGCAGCATGTTGAGAGTCTGTGTTGACATGATGACGATCCACAACAACAGGAGGACACATTCTAATATTCATATTTCTTTATCCAGGTTGTGGGAATGCAGTCTGTCAGAGATCAACTGTTCTTCTCTGGCTTCAGCTCTGAGGTCAAACCCCTCTCATCTGAGAGAACTGGATCTGAGCTGGAACAACCTGCAGGACTCAGGAGTGAAGGAGCTGTGTGGTTTTCTACAGAGTCCAACCTGTCGACTGGAGACTCTGAGGTCAGAGGTCATGTTTTAACGTTGAAGGTTCAGTCTAAATATAATGTATATATTTAAATATAAAGTATTTCATTTTAAAGTCTGTAAATAAAAATTGTTTAATATATAGTATGTAAATATATAGTATTCATTTATAAAGTATGTAAATATAAAGTATTTAAATAAAAATGGCTCATTCTAAAGTACAGAAAACAACAGTTTTTACAATTCAGATGAAACTAGTGAAAACGTCTCTAGGATTCTTTCCTATTCAGTTTCTAACAATGGATCCTTTCACCTGAATCTCCCACACTGGAGCCCTAAGGTCAAAGGTCAGAACATGTGTTCCTAACAGTGAACACTGATCCTGAGCTGAGAGATGTTTGTAGAATGAGCGCTGAGGACCGAGTCAGGCTCAATGTGACTGAAGTTCTACTGACAGAGAAACAATCCAATGCTGGACAATGTGTCCATGTAATGTTTCTGTGGAAGCTAACCAGGACTTGTCCCGGTGGTCCTGTGGACTGACCACATGACAGCGTGCTGCGCTGGTGTTCTGGGACTGGGCTCAGGGTCCAGAGTCCAAGTTCATTATATTTGAATCCTTTTATTATTAGGAGCAAGTTCTTCAGCCGTGTTTCTTCCACTTTGGGTTCATTTCCAACATGAAACCCTTCCTCTGGTTTCAGGACTTACACGGGGTCGTCCATGCCTTTCTCTTCTCACCACTAGATCTCTGTCCCGCCCTGTACACACGTGTTCCTCAGGCTCCCTGCACCACTTTCAACTGGTCCAACTGCTGCTCAGATCATCGCCACTTCAAGAAAACATGATCATAGAACTGCTCCTTTCACACATCAACTGTGGAACATGTTCTGACAAGTGGGTCGGACATTTTCTGGAGCTGAAGCAGCAGCAGGAGATTGTCCGGGTCCGACTCGTTCACAGCAACAGGAACATGTGGGAACATTCAGAAGAGGGGCGGAGCCAAAACACATATCTCCATGACAACCATGGCTACATTAAGTTATCTTAAGTTACAGGTTCACTGTGAAGGAGTTAGTGAATTCTCCAGGTGTCGTACATGTGAACGTAGTCCACTTGTTCACGTGTACAACTCCTGAACATGTCCAGCAAGATATTTAGAGACATCTAGTGGTGAAGTTACATATTACAAACAACTGAACCCCGAGGACACGAGGACTTTCAAGCTGTTTTCAGTCATTAACTCTGTAAATGAGTGTCTTGATATTTTCTGGAGTTTGACTTTCACATATGAAGAGCGGGTGGAGCAGCAGGAGGCCGGACATGACGTATAAATCCTGCTGTCAAAAGATCAGTGTTGTTGTTACATTACATTACATTACATTTCATTTAGCTGACGCTTTTATCCAAAGTGACCTACAATAAGTGCCTTCAACCCCGAGGGTACAGACCCAGAACAAAAAGAATCAAGACAGTACAATTTCTTCGAAATGAAGCAAAACTACAAAGTACTATAAGTAAGTGCCATTTTAGTGCTACCAAAGTGTTAGTTTCAAAAAGTTGTTAATATTTTTTTATTTTTTTTATACAAGGTACAGTTGGAAGAGGTGTGTTTTTAGTTTTCGGCGGAAGATGTGTTGTTTACAGCTCATCCACACCGGCTTCGGCCCTCAGCACCAAAAGGTCAGGGGTCTCATTTATAACCGTTGCGTGCGCACAAACGAGGCCTGAAAAGTGCGGACGCCACTTCTCACGCAAACGTTGGGATTTATTAAAACAAACTTGACGGAAAAATGTGCGTATTTCCACGCAAACTCTGACCCATGGGTACGACAGTTTGGAGACGAGAAAGTGGCGACGCAGACGTGAGGTGTTGAAGCGAAGCAGATTATTGATCCAATTCATCATTTACATTAAAACCAGCAGCTTACTTTTGCTTGCGCGACATATCTGCTCCACACGAACCTTTTATTAAAAAATATTTATAACAACTTACAGCAAATTACGTTTGGATTCCATTTAACAGCTGAGTTACGGAGCCGAGTCATTAATAGGTTTTAATAATATCTTCTAACACTGTGCGTGTATCATCAGATCACTGCAGTGACTGAGACATCAGGCTCATAGAGCGCACACAGAAGATCACTTACAAGAAATGAAGAAACTTTCCAAATAATATCCCAGAGGAGGTGAGGATCCACTGATGTGAGGGAATCGGTCCGATGCTCTAAATGAATAAATGCTGCCGTGACACCGGAGCGAGGTTCTGCTCGATGTGTGCACGTGAATGGAAGAACGAGGAGAGAGAGAGGGTTCAGCGATCTCTGATCTCACACAGTGTGTTATGTGATGTCTGATCTCACACAGTGTGTTATGTGATGTTATCCACAGCAGCAGCAGCAGAGTATCAGTGTATTTTCTTTATTAGTGACTGCTGTCCCATAAAGTCGCTCTTCACCTCCGCCTCACTAACAAACACCTCGATGTCAGTGTTTCAGTTTCACTTCCTCTTCACGTCCCTTGATGCCGTGACTCCGTCAGGACTCACGGTGGAAACCCATTGGTCAGCAGCATCATTTAATATTCATACCGTGCTTTGCATTGACCATTTATGGTGGAAAGTGGGCGTGTGGAGGACGGATTTGGACGCAGATCCACGTACGAAATTTTTAAGGTGGATTGTGATTTATAAAGCGAACATTGCGTTCAGGTGAGCGTGCGCACGGTTTTATAAATCTGAATTTTCTTTGGTGTACGCCATTTCGGGCCTTTGTGCTTACGTACACTTTTAGTATGAATCCTACGCACTGTTTTATAAATGAGACCCCCGGAATCTCCTCCTGATTCCAAGTTGACGTCTTCGTCTTCTACTTGTACAGCTCCTGCTCTTCTTCACCCTGAGATATTTGTGTTCTTCCAGTTTCACATCCGTCACGTGTTAGAAACCTCATCCACACGTCCACTCGCTCTCTGTGAATCCTCTGGACATTCACCTGCTCTATTCTCACATGGACTCACTCAGAAACTTTACAAGGAGGCTGCAGGAAAAGCTCCAGAAAATGTCCAGAACAACTTGACTCAGACTTCAGGTCTGAAAACATAGACAGTGATGTTTAGTCAAAGTCCTTTATTTTCACACATAAACTCAGTTTAATTTACAGTTAAGTTTTATTCTTTATCCAGGTTGGATGACTGCAGTCTGTCAGAGATCAGCTGTTCTTCTCTTGCTTCAGCTCTGAGGTCAAACCCCTCTCATCTGAGAGAACTGGAGCTGAGTAGAAACATCGACCTGCAGGACTCAGGAGTGAAGGAGCTGTGTGGTTTTCTACAGAGTCCAACCTGTCGACTGGAGACTCTGAGGTCAGTTCACTGACTGACTTCTGTAGATCTCATATCTATAAACAGCATTTATACACAATTTATGTCATTTAATTCTAATTTAACATCCCTCTTCAAACATAACTTGAATCCATTCATTAATTAATCTGTGACATTATAAATATTCAGCTACTTGTTAAAACATTGAGTTTAGTTCTGGATTTCCTAAACTGATCTGCAGGACAGAGACCGGGTCCAAATAATCTATTTGTACTGAATCAGGACTCGTTTTTAGTCCAACATTTCATATTTATCTTCCATGTTATGAGTCTGTGCTCAAATGAATATGTGTCTGTTATTTTCACAAATGAACTCAGTTTAATTTACAGTTAAGTTTTATTCTTTATCCAGGTTGTGGGACTGCAGTCTGTCAGAGATCAGCTGTTCTTCTCTGGCTTCAGCTCTGAGGTCAAACCCCTCTCATCTGAGAGAACTGGATCTAAGTATCAACAGGCTGCAGGACTCAGCAGTGAAGGAGCTGGTTGATCTACAGCAGAGTCCAACCTGTGGACTGGAGACTCTGAGGTCAGTAGATGGGTGGAGTCAGTCCACGCTGCTTTCATCAGTATTTTACTAAACACAGTCAGTGTCACAGATCCAGGGTCTGTGCTACCAAGCAGGATTTGTGGTTATCAGGTTAACTTCAGGTTTAGTTTTTCAGTCCTACGAAGCTCGTCCACTTCTTAACGAGGTGAATCACCATGGTAACTTCTGATGAACGGCTAACCTGCTCCAGGTTAAGTTGGAGATCAACCCGTATCAAAGCTCCGCCCACTGACCACAGTGACTCTACACTGTTGTGTGGTGCACACTCTCCTTAAAGGGACGGATAAGGGAAGTTTAAATCAACGTCTGGTTGGTTCAGTTGATCTCTAACTCACCCAGAACATCTCAATGTCTCCAGACTCATCCTGTCCCCAAAACACCAGAGGACCTCAGTCAGCTTCCTGGAGACAGGTCCATGTGTGTGTCCTCAGAGTCAGTGTGTGTCCTCAGAGACAGTGAGACAGTGTGTGTCCTCAGAGACAGTGAGACAGTGTGTGTCCTCAGAGTCAGTGAGACAGTTTGTGTCCTCAGAGACAGTGAGACAGTGTGTGTCCTCAGAGTCAGTGAGACAGTTTTTGTCCTCAGAGACAGTGAGACAGTGTGTGTCCTCAGAGACAGTGAGACAGTGTGTGTCCTCAGAGACAGTGTGTGTCCTCAGAGACAGTGTGTGTCCTCAGAGTCATTTACACAGTGTGTGTCCTCAGTGACAGTGAGTCAGTGTGTTTCCTCTGTGACAGTGAGACAGTTTGTCCTCAGAGACAGTGTGTGTCCTCAGAGACAGTAAGACAGTGTGTGTCCTCAGACCAAGGGAGACAGTGTGTCCTCAGAGACAAGGTGTGTCCTCAAAAACAGTGAGACAGTGTGTGTCCTCAGAGACAGTGAGACAGTGTGTGTCTTCTTGTCTTCCACTCGTCTTGTTAGTAAACAACAGATTCAGATCTCGTGGCCTCGAGTTATTTATCTCGTTCACACGTTATTATGTTGTGGTCACGTGATATATTTTTACCAGATGCCACCAGGGGGCGCTGTAACTTACACATTGACACGATCCAGATGTTTTACCAGCTGTTCTTCCTGCATTTAGCAGCTGTGACTCAGTTTCTTTTATTCTGGATCATGTGTTTGTTCTCCTCTGATTTTTATTATAGAACAGTTTGATCCTGGTTGTGAAATATGAGGCTCTGCTGTCAGTCAAACTGTCCATGTCTGTGATTGGGCAAACACAGTAAACTCCGCCCCTTTTATGTGCACGCTCAGATCTCGATGAGGAAAACCTGAGTTAACTTAACGAGTTGATCACCAGCGTCATGTGACCACTTAGCCTGACTGTGTCTGTCAGGTTCAGTTGAGCTGATCTCAGAAAGATCTCCTGGACATGTTGAAGTGTCTTCGTAGTTCAGGCCTCAGTGTTTCCTCAGTGAAGCTGTGAGAGGACAATGAGGACAGACGTCAGGATTGGACAGAGACACAGAGAGACAACAGTCGGCCAATCAGACGAGCCCCAAGCTGCTTGGGATCATGTGATTGAGTTGACGTGAAGACGACAGTTGTTGTTGTTTTCATGTGAACAGGAAGTGAAGCTGGACCACAGCTGACAGCCTCACACGAGGGACAGAGACGTCTTCATCTGATCTGAGACAGTTTGTCCTCTCACTTCATCAGTGAAGAACTGATCAGGTGGATCTTTGTCACAGCTCTGAGATCAGTGGGACTGAAGCCTCTCCTCATCACCATGGTAACCAGGAGCTCTTTCTACAGAGCAGAACCTCTGCTGAGGTCCATCTGTCTCATCTGGTCCCAGTTTGTCAGAAGCAGATGTTCATCAACACACAGTGAAACATGTCTTCACCTGTAACAGCAGTAAATCCACCTCTCAGGTGTCCACTCTGCACTTTGACATGCAGAGGACACACACTGAGCTCTTAGCGTGTTCATTCCAACACGTGAACATGAAGCAGAGAGGAAGCTGCTCCACCTCTGAACAGGACTGAAGTCCCTGCTGCTCTTTCTACTGGATGAGCTGCATCACTGACTCACAGCTGATGAAGTGAGTCTCTGAGACACTGATGTCTTCTTCTCTCAACAGGTGGAGGGATTGATCTTAGTGGAGCAGAGTGTGAAGAGGACAGTGTGTGTGGACGGAGGCTGAGCTGTGTCCTGAGGATCCAGAGGCTGAAGCAGCAGCAGCTTGTGTGTAGAGCGGCTCTGACTGGGCCTTGTTGCTGGGAGGCAGAGTGGAGACAGAGCTCCAGAGGAATCAGAGGAGGCTGTTGTAATATGTAACTTCACCACTAGATGGCCCTCCACACTGATTGTGTTTATTCACAGAAAGAATGTGTTTATTGAAATGACACAACACAAGCAGAATATATAAACCCTCTGTAAAGAGTCACATACAGTGTGTTTAAGTAATTTTAATTATTTTCCACCTTTGTCCCTCAGTATGTCTCCATGTGTGTAGAACCACATTCTGTGTAGATGTTTGTTTATGATCTTAAAGTTCCTGGATTCACGTCACAAATGGATTTAGTTCAAAACAACACACAATCAAATCACTTTGAGTTTAAAATCAGAGTTTTGTCTTTGACACAAAAGATCAAAACTCTGGACTTAAAAATGGGACGTTTTCATTTCTGCATCAGGTGCAGAGCGGTGGTGGCTTTTCTACTTCTGACCCACAGGTGGCGCTACAGCATAACAGCAGCACATCCCAGTCAAAGCCTTTATATTCAGACTATGAGTCAAACACACAGATCATTTCCTCTGTGACAAACCAGATGTAACGAGAAGAAAAACATCTCAGAGAGAAAAGTTCTGTTTCTACTTGTCTCTGCTTTAATGCTCAATAAACATCCTTCCACCGACTTCACTGGAATCATGACTCAGCGTTTCTTTCCTCTTCAAACAAACAGGTGGAAACATCTCGTCCTTGGTGCAGGTAAAAGAACAAAATCACCAGTTTGACATAATGGAAACAAGCAGAAGAAAAGTGAATGAGACATTTACAGAATGAAGAAGAGTCGATGAAGAGCAGAGCATCTTTAAGTCTCTGAGGAAACTGTTTCATAAACATTCTACAATATTTAATAGAAAACTGACCCGAGGACGTTTTATACAAACGTAGATGAAGATTCTTGTTGTACGTTCTCGAGCACCACCTCAGAACCACCACCAGGGGGAGACTGTAGCAGGCCTCAGGGAAATAATTGATGATGGGAGGTTGACAGCAGAGACAAGGGACAGAAAGTGTCTGAGAGATGATGTCCTGAAGACAGTGGACATGTTGGGCCTGTTGTGTTGAACAGTTTGTGTTATTTTGTGGATACACTTGTCTCAACATGATGATTTCACTTCATGTTCAAGCCCGTCTCAGTTCTTTGTGACTTCAGGATCACAATAAGAATAAGAATAAGAATTTTTGACAGAGTCAGTTCTTGACAGGCTCAAGTTCTCACTGTATGTATGGATCATCATGTGGCTTTGTTATGATCATCAACACACGTGTGTCAGTGTAACATGTGACTATGACGCCATGTTCATGAACACGCTGCTCTCACATCTGTCCAGCAGGTGCAAAACCTCTAATCCAGAATGAAAAGAAGCAGAAAGAAGAATAATCTGACATAATCTGCTGCTCGTTCACGAGACATTCATCAGCTCAGTAGTTTCAGCTTTAGTTTAGTGTTTGGTTACTTTAAGGGTCAGGTTAAGGTTAAAGTTTAACACCTCTCTCTCTCTCTCTCTCTCTCTCTCTCTCTCTCTCTCTCTCTCTCTCTCTCACTCACTCACTCACTCTCTCTCCTTTAACACGTGTTTGCACCGCCCAGTGGTTGATTCAAATCTCTCTAATCTCTATTTAAAGCTGCGCAAACACACACACAGTAATAATACGTTTGAAATGACCTTGAGCTTCTTCAGTTTATTAACACTCTGTGTCTCTGATGAGATTTAAATATTAACTTAATCAACAACTCATCAGTTTTTTAAATGACTCTCATGTTTGTCTCAACCCACAGAGACACGTTCATAAGCAGCTCAGAGTTTTTAGTTTCACTCAGCTGACACAACGTTCAAGTTCTCGACAACAACAACCTAACACGGAAATAAAGAAAGTCCTGGTTATTATATGAAGCAATAGATGATGTGTTTATTTACTCATTATTTTGACCAGATAAAATTTTCTGTTTTTATTTGAAGAGGAAAAACAGTAAAGTAACACAAATGAGGTGTCGCACCGCACGGACGGCGGTTGATATGTTTTATAACAGTAGGTATAACTTGATTGGTCAATAATGAAGGGGAGTCTTCCTTGATGGTGCGCATGCGTAGTTCCACCCTCTTGGCACTGGAATCAGGAAATGGTGAGGAGCCTTATCAGACCTCTTATCAAACAGATTGTGAGACTGACCAGCGATGTGACGCACACACATTATAACTAACTTCAAGATTAACACCAAGCAGCAACGGAGAGGAGGTGGACCAGTGGCAGAAACTTGGACTATGGGCAGAAAAGGTCTCTGGTTCGTCTCTGGTTCGACTCCACGGAGAAACAACAAAAAGACGAACCTGGATTGATCTGTCCAAAAATCCAAGAGGATTCTCCCTACCCTGTCTAGTGCCCCTGAGCAAGGCACCTTACTCCCCCAACATCTGCTCCCCGGGCGCCGTACATGGCTGCCCACTGCTCTGTGTGTCCTGCACCAGATGGGTTAAAACATGAGGTTACATTTCCCTCCTTGCATGTCTGTGCATGTGTGTGGGACAAATAAATGTATCTTAATCTTAATCTTATAATAAGTCATTAAGTGAAGGCCCAAACTGCTCCTGCCCCCACCCTCCTGCATTTGTTTAGAGTTCAGCTCTATTGAAATCTTCACAGACACATACACACAGACAAACATAGATTTGAAATCCCAACAACATCTGTAAAATGAAGTTTTATTAATTTTATTTGTAATTTTTTTTTTTTCGTTTTGTTTTATATATCAACATATATTTTGGTGAACCAATTTAAAAGACCAATTCTTGATTTGAAAGACTAAAATACTACACAACTGCCCCTCATTTCACAGCCATGTCCGTGAGGAGGGCGCCACCTAGTGGCTAGACTTTGGTTTTACATCTCAGTGTAGATCTTCACCTCTTTAATGAAAATGTAGTCAAGCTGCAGAACCAGCAGATCAAAGTCATTTATCTTTTGTTTAACATGATGTTGGTACAGTTAAAGTGACGCGTCGGCCATCTTTATTTTAAGTCTTTGATCTTAAGTCCTCTCGAGGATAAAAGTTTCTTCTACATGTTTGAAGTGGAGTGAGAGAACAGTTCTTCAGCTGGACTCTGTGCAGCAGGATGGTGTTGAGGGCGTTTCTGGTCGAGGCCGGTAAGATCCGGAAACTGTCCGGGCGGCTCAGAGGACTTTGAGGAAGGTGATGATCAACGTCAGGAAGACGAAGGAAAACATAAGAACCTGAAGGAGAGAAAATCTCTTTAATCTGTAATGTGTGAATTAATTTCTCTGTTGTGACCTCGTGTGTGATGGAGTTTGTAAAATGTTCAGAAGGAGATTTCCAAAATAAAGTTAAACTCAAGTATCAACTGTTAAGCGTGTTCATTTATCCTTTAAGAGAAGATGAGCCAAACTCAGTTTGGTTAATCAAAGTATTTATTTAGGAAACAATGAACAGGTCACAGCAAAACAATGGGCTTCCAACACGTTAGTTGTATCAGAGCGCCATGAACATCCGGCTCCTGTCTATTTTATAACAGTAGATCTTCGTTCCTCCTCCTCGGAAGTGCGCAGGCGTAATCCATCCTCCTGGCTTTTGGAATACGGAAGTAGCAAGGAGACACTCCCACTGACGCTATATTTGCTCGGCAACCTGTGTACTTCATGAAAGGCCTTGACCCAGCAGATGCAAAACTGTTGTCCAGCGAAGCAAAGAATATTATGTTTCAGCTATATCAAAACAAACCTGACTGTGTAAACATTCGCAACAAACTGAACCCAAACAACGTCACAAAATAAAGTCAACAAAGTCGCTCTGTCTGACCTCCAGAACTTATCAGACCGCTGCTCGACATCTATGTGAGTTTAATGAACCTAAGGAAATTACGATTTCACAATAATATGAGGTCACTGTAACCTTTGACCTTTGACCACTGAAATCTAATCAGTTTGTCTTTAGGTCTAAATGTGAAGAAATCCCCTAAAGACAGACTTGAGATATCATGTTCAAGAGGTCATGAACATGTTATGTGACCTTGACCTTTGGATGGTAAATGGTAAATGGATTTGTATTTATATAGCGCTTTTCTAGTCTGATGAAGACCACTCAAAGCGCTTTACAGTACAGTTTCACATTCACCCATTCACACACACATTCATACAGTGCATCTACTTGCAGCACTTTGTTATTCTATGGGGGGCTATTGAGGGTTCAGCATCTTGCCCAAGGACACTTCAGCATGCAGATGGTTCAGACTGGGGATCGAACCGCCGACCTTCAGGTTGGAGGACGACCACTCTACCCCTCAGCCACAGCCGCTTTGACCTTCAAGTCACTTTTATTTTCTCAGTGAAGTTCCAAACAAAACAAAATACTACAACATATCAAACATTTTTTGAACAAATATTACCACATCATATTAAAACAATATTAACTCCACAAAAAAAAATACCAGCTGATTTTTTCTTACAGAACTCATAAATATTACATAATGTTCCCCGTCATGGTGCTCGGTGTTACAAGGTTACGAGAGACAGTTTCTTGAGTCTCTCCTCATGGGCCAGTTGGGCTCGGGCTGTAGACTTTAGTTTCCTCAGGCGGTAAACTTCCTGATCTGTGAAGGTCGGTTGGCCGCTACCTTCAGATTTTCCCATGAAGCCTTTCGCTACTTCCATGAACTTTCTCGGATCTAGGAAGAAATCATCTACATTAACCATTCTCATGCCCTTAGTATCTTGTAAAAACTGCTGGATTCCTTTGAAAGAGCAAGGATACCCATCTCCACCCGTCGTGTTCAATATTTCTGTTATAATGTCCTCAAACTCAACGGAAGAACACGGTGGGTTTACCTTACACATTTTTTTGCTTGATCACTATTTGTCTTATTTTCTGGGTTTTTTCTTTTGGCCGACAGCTTTTGAAATTCTTCCTCCATCAAAAACTCCTCCTCATCCTCCTCCTCATCAGAGAGTTCTGCCTCTGCTCCTCTAGTGTCTGTGTGAGTGTCTTTGACCTCGTTCTCCTGATGGACGTCCTCACTGTTCTCCCCCCGTGAACCTGGTGTGTTGCTCTGTGGCTCCATCGGGACAGAGGCCTCAGCCCCCCCCCCCCCCCCCCGGCAGGCGGGGGGCGGTGCAGAAGCCGACTGGCTCTCACCGGCTCTTTCTGGGCACAAGCGGATCAGGTGTCCCTCTTTCCCACATCCAAAACATTTCATGTTACCTGATGTAACATGCACCGTGTAGTTAAATTCATCTATTTTAAAATTAAAGACTAGGTTTAGTTCTTCCTCACTCTTCTTTAGAACCATGAACACGTTTCTCCTAAACGACACGACATGCTTGAGCTGTGGGGATTTACAATATATGGGAATCATTTTTATAGTGGACATTAATTGTCCATGTCTCATCAGTTCTTTCTCTAGTAGATCATTGTTCAGGAACGGGGGAACATTAGAGGTCAGGATCTTCTTCACAGGGTTTGCCAGAGACAACACAGGTGTGAAGGATCCCTTAATCACCACTCCCCTCTCCAGTAGCTGGTTAGTAGGGACGAGCGAGTACAGCATTATCTGTATCTGTATCTGTTAACCATATGAATTATCCGTATCCGTACTCGGAGTGGGCGTGCCCTTACCCGGAAGTGGGTGTGATTTAACCCGGAAGTGGGCTGGTGTGTGTGTGTGTGTGTGTGTGTGTGTGTGTGTGTGTGGGTGTGTGCGTGTGTGTGTGTGTGTGTGTGTGAGTGAGATGTAGCGAGGGACGTTCACTGTCTCCCGGAGAAATGAGCACTCTGTGTTTTTAGTATAGAAAGACGTGAATTATATTTGTTCACAAGTCATACAGACTGGTTTTGTTATTTTCACTTTACATTAACACTTAAAGTTTAGTGCAGTGTAATTGTTTTTAATAATAATAATAATAAATAACAAAACCAGTCATAATGACTTGTGAACAAATATAATTCACGTCTTTCTATACTAAAAACACAGAGTGCTCATTTCTCCGGGAGACAGTGAACGTCCCTCGTACATCTCCAGCGCTCCTCTACTGAGCCAATGCAGGTCTCGTGAAAATTTTTCCAAAGACTCGTACCCGAAGACCCAGTCGGGAAATGAACGAATCATTTCTGCTTCCTTGACTGAGCCTATGGAACAGTCCCGATGCGCAGTGAACCTGAGTGACTGAGAGACAGAGAGCTGTTCTGTGAGTGAGTGAGCAGAGCCGTGTGTGACGGGAGGAGCGCTGTGACGCTGTGTGAGGATTTTCATTCAGTCCGAGCACAGATAATGACTCC
Organism: Limanda limanda; assembly: GCF_963576545.1. Classification (NCBI taxonomy): domain Eukaryota; kingdom Metazoa; phylum Chordata; class Actinopteri; order Pleuronectiformes; family Pleuronectidae; genus Limanda; species Limanda limanda. The sequence continues at coordinate 26,046,313 of NC_083650.1, forward strand.
GTTTACTCGTATTATACTCGTCATCGTTTCAGCCGAGTATCCGGCTCATCTCTACTGGTTAGCTTTCTCTATGCTACTTACAAACACCACCACAGCACTGTTCATACGTGAGGCTTCACACTGTCACACCCCACCACCTCACCCACAGCCAGACTGACCTCCTCCACGGAGCAGTCCACAGCTGGACTCAGCTTGATGGCGTGTCGGCGTGTTAGCTTGTGGAGGGCGAGAGAGAGAGAGAGAGAGAACAACATCTGGGAGAGAGAGCGAGAGAGAGAGGGGAGAGAGAGAGAGAGAGAACAAAATCTGGGACAGAGAGAGAGACATAGAGAGAGAGAGAGAGAGAGAGAGAGAGACAGACAGAGAGAGAGAGAGAGAGTCCTCGCTTTAAGACCTTTTGGCAGCAACACACACGCGCCTTTCCTCAAAAACAGGGAAAGAGAGAGAGAGAGAGAGAGAGGTTACTCTAGTTCAAATAAGTTCCAAGGAGGGGGGGGGGCGGTGGAGGAAGAGGAGGGGGAATGGAGCACACACACACACACACATATACGCACTCACACAGACACACAACACACTCACACACACTTCCTGCACATGAGGGTGTGTTTCCTAACATTACAGAACACAGGGTTCCGCAGAGGAAGAATGGAGGGATGAGAGGAAATTAAAGAAGGAGGACGAGAGAGAAAATCGAGGGAAAAGACAAATATAAGATATATGTTGTATGTTTGTATATACATATATATATACACTGTTGGGACTGAGTTCCCAGTGATCTGACTTATAACAAAGAGTCGTAAAACTTGGGACCCGCCTCAGGAGACCCCTTACATTTAAAAATCCAGCATGGAGCTCTTATCTCCATGTGGCAGAAGATCACTTCCTGGGTCCCCCACTGTAAACCGCCCCTTGGGGCCAAATTCTGATAGTTAATTGGCCGGGGGCCACACTGACCCCTGACCCTTCCTCCCAGGGGGGAGTCACCTGGAACATGACTTAAAAAGGCTGTGCTCCCAGAAACCTTTCTCTTTCCTCCGATGCTGACGTTCCCACCAGGCCCTTTCGGGTCTGCCCAGAGGTTCCAGCAAACTTAAGGAGGGAACTACTTTTCTCTTAACTGCTCTTTTTCACTCCAGCACTGACGTTCCAGTTAGGCCTCCTCCGGTCTGACCAGAGGTTCCCGTTGCTTAAGGAGGCAACAAGATGTTTGTTTCAATTAATTTCATTCATTTATTCTTTTATCTTAGTCGACGTTTTTATTTTGAAAAGGACTTTTCCTGTTTTAACTTGAAAGGACAAACAGGAATCTCACTCGGGACGAGTGAGACACGGACTTTACTTTTATTCTTTTCCCAACACGATCTACAACGGCTACAAGCAGCCGCACGTTCCTGTGAGTGAGCACGAGCTCCGCTGCTGCAGAAGAAGACGAAACCTCATCTCGCCACGGAGCACGACGGATCGGCTCCGGCCCAGCTGCGGTGCTCAGGAGAGCCCGCCTGAGAGACTTCAAGCGATTCACTGAACCTCCGGGAGATTTGCGCCAACGCGCATGCACCCCACGAAACCATGGTTACAGTAAGAGAGGCTTATGTTGTCTGGGCAGATGTTAGTTTAATACGTAGCGTATTGTTTTGATACTTGAATGTATTTTGTTCGTGGAACCTCCGTGTTTCTCCATTGTTTTAGCCGGCCACTACTCCGAGCCGCTACTTCCGGTTTCCGGTTTGATGGCAATGTTTTGTGTTACAGTGAATAGGGCCGCGAGAAGCGCCTCCGCCCGCACTGTTAACGTCTGTGTGAGTCTGCAGTGATTTCACCGATCAGAACCTCGGCCCACAACGTTCGCTTGAGGGCTGAGGGGTGAACCACTGTTAACTCATCTCAGGCGTATTTTTAAGAGTTCGTTCTCTTCCCTCTCTCTCTCTCTCTCTCTCTCTCTCTCTCTCCTTCTAAACCAACCTATACACACTTCCGATCTGTATTTAGAATACAGTTCATGTAACATAGTAAAATCTATATTCAGAGAGGCTGAACACATCTGGAAACCATTCGGCCCCCCAAAGCTAAGCAGAGATAAGAATTCTCTTTGTCTGAAATTTCCTTTGTGTAATTCCTCTGGCGACCACCATTGTGAGTTCAGGCCACATGGTCATTAACATATTCTCCATTTTGGATAACGTTAAGTTAAACCACCATCTTGAGTCTATTATTGCCACGCCTTCTCTCCCTCTCTCCTCCCATTCTGGCTCTAAATTCATAACGGCTCCGCCATCTTGTTTTGTAGTCAATCCGCCATTTTGAGAGTTTTTAGGCCTTGATTCCACGAATCATGATCGGCCTCCATCTTAGATGTGATGTCACTACGTGACTGCGTCATCGCCACGCCCCCTTCTTTTTCTCTCTCTCTCTCTCGCACACACACACACACACACACACACACACACACACACACACACACACACACACACAAACACACACACACACATTGATAGACACAGACAGATACACACACACAGAGACACATAGATGGACCAGAGGTTACATGCGTGTTCTAAATTGTGATAAGCTGCTGTTGTTATCTTTGAAATATGGGAGTTTGTTAAAATGATAAATCATTAAATAACACTAACTTTATTTCACATACACACACATAGACACACACACACAGAGAGACACTTTGACACAGACACACACACACACAGAGACAGACATACATAGGTAGACCGCAGGTTTTACATGTATTTTCTGAATTGTGATAAGTGCTGCTGCTGTGTTTATCTTTGAAATATTGGAGCTTGTTAAAATGATGAATCATTGAATAACATTATAACTTTATTTCCCCTTTTTAATAAATACTTTTGTAATTAAAGTATCTGTAGTCTGTGATTATTTGTGCATAAGTGTGTGAATACAGCTGGATTATGATTGCCTGTGCTCGAACTTAGAAGCCTTCACTGTTTATTAAGTAATTCTTAATATTAAAATATTGACATTATTAATTTGACATTTATCATTATGAGACTAATAATTATAGTTTGACTAGTTGGTCCCTGGAAACCAGGGTGGTGCCCCCCTTTCTCAATTATTAATATAGATAGTATTATTCTTAAATTGATAATTTTATTGTTTTTGACTAATTATTTTCATTATTCTTGGTTGATAACCTTATCATTGTTAATTGATAGCTTGTACTTTCTAATTGATAATTCCTATTTTCTCATTAGTGGTTTTATTGTTATTTGATTACTGATCATCTTCAAATAATAATTTAATTATTTTTGATAAATAATTTTTATTTTAATAATCATATTTCATGATTATTAATAATTAGCCAACGTCAAGTCTACTCCTATTGCACAACAACATACAACATATATATGTTGAATATGAGAAACAGAACAGACAGGGAGAGAAAACAGAATAAGAGAAGCAGGAGCTCGGTGAACAGAGTTTGTTAAAAGAAAAGATTCTGGAAGTTTATTTTATTTCTATGGATCAAGTTTAATAATTTACAGTTTTTCACAATTGTTAACACACGTTTTTCAAAACAATAACGGCTTTCTCAAAACTGCACACAGAAAACTCAAAACTCACACAAAATGTTAAACCTGACACTCCCTTTGCAAGATGGCTCTTTGCCATCAAATCTCTTCACTGTTCACAAAATGGAACTCGTGTTTTCATTTGGTACACACAGCCATATTTTCAAATGACACACACATACCATTTATTGAGTACACACAACTAAGCATTTGCTTACACACTTCCAAGCATTTACAGCACACTGAAGTGCAAAATTGAAAACACAATTATCGAAATGGAACACACCATATGAATGACAATGACTCTGGAGAATTAGCCATTTCTCCTTTTGTAAACTGTTTCAGTGTAGGCCTACTTTTTTCATAGTCAAACATAAAACAGCACACAAATATGCAGCAAAAAAAGGTTTATTTCGGTACACACAGAGAACAGTACAGTACTGACACAGACAGCATGAGAATGCAAGTTCAACACAGTGGGCTACAGTGAGACACTGTAGAAAAGGAACAATATTGGATTACAGGTACAATACATGCATGTGTCAGTGCTGAATGTTTGGTACTAACAAGCACAAACTCTCTCAGTAACTCCTTGATGCGTCTGTGTTCCGTTTGAATGGAACCCTGTTCACTTGTTTCATCCACATGGCATTCCTATGAAGAATACGGTCCAATGTAGAGAGGCTAGTGGTCTGGATGTTTCTAAATGTATCAGGTCAGCCAGGATCTTTGTTTTTATTTGTCTAGCGTTGTTGTCACGAACCATATCTACAATTTCAGTCTCCTGTTGGGCTGTGAAAATGCGTGTTCTTCCTCCACGGTGTGGTTCTCTTTCAGTCCTGCAAAATATAAATACTGTGAGCACACTCTATTCTATTCTATTCCATTGTTCATCAAACAAAACAGAGGCTGAAGGCACTTTTATGCTGCAGTCCTGATTGCAAATTGCTCAACAGACCTGAATGTTTTGAGATTTGAGTGTTTTGACAACAAGGTGATGTGTAATTTACATCAGAGTGTAAAGAAGGAAAGTCAGAGTCTATTGAGATAAGGGAGTGTGAAGTAGTGCCAAATTGGGTCAAGCTATTGGTACATGAAGTGAATGTTGTGCAAATTGTGCCGAATTTTCGCTTTTTGTGTGTTAACAACTGAGAAAAACTGTAATAGAAACTGCAGTAGAATCACCAGTAGAGGTCAGTCTTCCTCCAGTAGAAACTAGAGCTTCTGTTGCAGGATCAGCGGAGACAATAGCAACGGTTGAAGCTCCGGTTGAGAGAGAAGCAGCCACGAGTGTGGATCTGGAAGTCGTTAGCGTCTCCCTCACTACAACAGTAGAACCTTCATTAGAAACTACACTAGACCCTTCAGGAGACGCCACTCCTCCCCCTGTGGTAACACTAGAAACTACAATAGCAACAGTAGAGACTTCATTTGAAAGTGCAGTAGAACCACCAGTAGAGTCCATGACCTCTGCTCTAGAGAGTGAAGCTGCTGATGTTGAACGTACAGTAGAAATTGAACATGCTGCTTCCATCCAGGAACCAGAGTAGAAACCAGAGTAGAATCTAGAGTAGAATCATCCTCAGGAAACGTCGCTGTCAAAGAGGAGAAGAGCGAATCTGAACAAAAGACCTTAGAGTCTGTAACTCTGCATTCAGTGAATACCTCGGTGGATTCTCTGAAAACCGACGAGCTCCTCCAAACAAAGTTTACTCTCGATGAGGAAGTAGAGAAACGACTCCAGGAGCTGTTGGTCGGTGCCGAACACGAAGCTGCGGTCAAAGCCGAGAACACGGGCGAAGATGAGGGTGAAGTTGTGTCTAAAGTTCTTTCAGAGTGGAGCTCTCTCTCTGCCGACCTTCAAGAGCTGGAGGGAGAAACCACCTCATTGATGACAGAGCTTGTCTGTCGAAGTCCTGCAGCGCCTCCGGGAACCGATGAGGCGGTAAAAACGAGTTCAGCCTCTGATCAAACTGCAGGAGCTAATGTCGCGTGTGTGCAGGTGGAGGAGGAAGAAGAAGCCATGACACTTGAGTCCATAACTTTGTCTGAGGTGGAGGCTGAAGTGGAAATTTTCGAAACTGAAGCTCTGCAAGAAACAAGTGATGCGCTGGAGAAAGAAACTGATGCTCTGGCAAAGGAGGAGAAGATGGAAGTGAAGATGGCGACAGGGGATGATGTTTACAGTGACTCAGCAGAGGCTGAAATCTTAACGCTGGATTCCATCTCTGAAGCAGCCGATGCGATAGAAGCTGAGATTCCTTTAATGATGGAGGCCATGTTTGGCTCTGAGCAAGGACTGAGGCAGACTGAGTCTCTGCTCTCCGAAGCTGGGGCTGCAGAATGAAATGATCGATCAGGAAGCAGGAAAAGAGTCTGCACAGCAGGAGGGAAGAGTCCTGGAGGCCATGTCTGTAGAGTCTGTGACGTTGGTGGAAGTTGAAGCGTCTCTGGAAACTCTGGAGAACGAGTCTCTGAGTGAAACCGCAACGTATCTGGAGAATGAAGCCGAAGTTCTCACTGGAGAGACGAGGACGGAGGTGGAGGGAGGAGCGAGGTCTGAGGAGGTCCCTGAGGGTCTGGACCTCGAGTCTCTGTCTCTGCCTGAAGATCTGCAGACTGATGCCCTGATGGAGGAGCTGCTGTTTACGGTTCCAGGTCAAATCACAGACCTGACAGAAGCTCAGGTCCATCAGGAGGTTGTAGGAGCAAATATTTCAGATGGTAAGTTTAACTATTAGTGGAAGTAAAGACGTCTATGTTAGTTTGCATCAAATACTGAATTTAAATCTGAACAGACAGACATGACATACAGTTTTATATTAGGTGCACACAGAAATTTAGAGTTTTACAGAATTTGTTTTATGGTGAACAGACGTTTTTGACTTCATTGTTTTCATGTGTGTGGTTCAGGGTTGGATCCAGTCCACAGACTTTTCCTGGAGAAGATCAGAGAATACAACAACCTGCGCAGGTAGACACACAAAAGAAGTTTCCTATCAAATTGTTTTATTATATTAAAAGGCCTTGAGTAATTTGATCAGATCTGTCTAGGAGAAAGAAAATGTAGGATGTAGATGTCCTGCTTATTTAAAGGTTAAATAAGCAATTTTACCACATTGTTAAAACCGTACATGAACAGCTATGAATCCTGTTGTCTCCTCTCAGGTCGAGTGGAGGACCAGTGGAGGAGGAGTCAGATTATGAGTGTCACCTGTCAGAGGAGACAGCAAAGCTCCAGAGACTTTATGGAGGAGGAGACCTGAGCAGCTTCCCTCAGTTCACCTTCACCGGTGAGAGAGACATGGAGGGAGAGAGAGTCAGTCCTTATAGTGCTTTGTGAAATATTGTTGTGTTTTTACCCTCAGGGCCACCGTAGTGTCAGGTCCCAGAAGGAAATGTCCCTTTCACTGCACAATATATACAGTATCAAACTAAAATAGGATAAATTATTGTTCTTATTGTGTTGTTTTCTTTCTAGAGGCCGAATTAGACAAGGACCCAAAATGAATCATGAATTTCTGCCTCCTGCTCTTTATCCTCCTCTGCCTCTGTGGAGGAACCGAGGAAATGGGAGAAGAGGAATTATTTGTTGTGTTGATCTGCTGGTTAAACAAAAGGGAAAAACAATGTATGGTGCAGCAATGATAGAAAGTATTTTATTTTATTAAAGCAGAACTTTCAAAAGACTAAATCAGATTTTTGGTTGGGGATGTATCACATGAATCGGACTTTGACTTTCTACTACTTACAGCTGATGAAAGAGAGAACAATGGTGTTCTAACTGTCTGTTAGAGTTTACATTCATATTTATAGTGTAAATTATAAGTAATTGTAAACTGTGGCTGATCATCAGACTTTCGTATGATGAGGCTCTTACTTCTGTGACCGGAGCAATGATTTGTCTAGATCAGAGGTCAGATCAAATGAACCATTTCCGCCTCTTCCCTCAAATAAAACTTGTCTGTAGCCACAAAATATATTTGATTACACAGCTTATAAAGTTATAAGTATAAAGTAATGTATATAGTTATACTCAGTGTTGTGCCAGTTTACACCTAAAATTAACTAGTTGAAAGTTCTGTTAATGCAGATGTAAATTAACTGGGTGACTTTCATATGTAATATTTTTAAATTTTGAATTAAGTTCTCGGTTCCAGAACTGAACTAGTTCACCTTCTTTTGTTTCATTTTATATTCATTGAGATGATTCAGGAGACGAACTGACGATCATGTGTTTAATTATTAACCGATGGTACTAAATGACGTGATGTTTATATGCTTCGCCCCGAGGTGGAGTGTGCTGTATTAAATTGGGTGCAGCCAGAGAGTCAAAGTACAGAAACACAGACACAGTGTGAGTTGGTGAGTTGTTGAATAAATGCAGCAGCTGCTCCAGGAAAGCTGAAGTGTGTTTGTCCTGATATCTGAAACATGTCCTGGATGTGTTGACCTCGAGGTCAAGTTCCTCTTTCTTTACACCGTGTTCACTCACTTCTCTCATCCACTGGGATCGTGTCAGGATCAGTCGCTGGAGAAGCTTTTGACTTGTTTACTGTTCGTTTGTCTTTATGACTTCAGCTTCAGTTATTAGGAGTTCACCAGGTTTCAGGCCTGTTCTTCAGTAACAGACCCGGAGGAGGAGCGGAGACCCGGTGGTTCGGTGAGTAAACTCTTGTTTTCGTAACGCTTCGTCACTTTCGGTTTGCATCACACAATGTTCACAATGGAACTTCGAGTCTGTGAGTCTACAGTCTGAACTCTGCAGAGATCGTAGCTGCAGCGTCTGAACCTCAGCTGCTCTGACTCGGTGTCATGAGTCGAACCAGCTGTTAACTCGTCTCTTCTTCCATTGATCCACATTCAGTTCTCACAGAAAGAAAGAAAGATGTCTGCGTTCAAGTCTCTGGTTGTGTGGATCCTCTTCATGTGGACTTTCACCACAGCAGGTACGTGAAGTCTCATCTTACTATGTAGAGTTCATGACAGTGTAGAGGTTGGAAAAATTCACACTTATGCAACATTAATGAAAAACATTTGTTGAAGAAAAACATTTATGATGAAGATAATAAAAGTATGAAAACACAAACTACTGAAGGTTTCCTTACTCTATAAAGATGTGTATGTGAGATCCCCTGGTGGCGGGATTCAGAGAGATGTGTGAGGAGATGTGTGTGTGTGTTCTCTCTTTCATCGTCTGTAAGTAGTAAAGAAAGTAAAGAAAGTCAAAGAAAGTCAAAGTCCGATTCAAATCAACTCATGTGACACATCCTCAACCTCTTGAAAAAAACAGACCTAGTCTTTTGAAACTTCTGCTTTAATAAAATAAAATACTTTCTATCATTGCTGCACCATACATTGTTTTTCCCTTTTGTTTAACCAGCAGATCAACACAACAAATAATTCCTCTTCTCCCATTTCCTCGGTTCCTCCACAGAGGCAGAGGAGGATAAAGAGCAGGAGGCAGAAATTCATGATTCATTTTGGGTCCTTGTCTAATGTTGCATGCAGAGAAAGACTGTGAAGAGCATAACATTAACTTAATAATAACTTATAACCAAAATATCACAGCAACACAATCAAACTTATAAACATCACACGGAATCGAATAAACAGTCTTTGCTCAGCCTAGTATAATTACTAAGCCCAGCTTTTCTTCAGCTGGAACCAGGGCCTTAGTCAAGGTGGAGGGAATTATGAACTGTTCCAAATACCAGTCAATTTTGGCACAAAACCTTCAGACTTCCCTTAGAAAGCTGAAGATGAAGAGGAATTTCACCTTTGAGCACGACAACGACCCAAAGCATACATCCAAATCAACAAAAGCATAGCTTCACCAGAAGAAGATTCAGGACTTCCGGTGTTGCGTCTAATGGAGTAGGACGTGTTTCTCAGAGCTCCTGCAACAACTTTTAAAAAAACTATTTTAGGTACACCTTTTGCATCTTTCTTCGGTGTGTGTTTTCCCCACCTCCATAATCTAAATTAAACGCCGTCTTTTTTCCGACCAAAATGCCTCAAAAAGCCAAACCACCTGTACAACCGCCGCGGCCTGCTTCGCACACTGCACCCCCGCCTCGTAGTGATCCCCCCTCCTGCCTGGTCGAGGCCACAGGTCGGGCTCCTGCACACGACTTCAAGGCCGAGCTCATCTCGTCACTCCGTGTTGAGATGGCAGCTATTTTCAGAGCTGAGCTTCAGGCTGCCTCGACCGAGACCTTGTCAAGCATCAAGACTGAACTACAGGCAGTGAAATCGGAGTTTTCCAGCAGCATTTCAAACATCCAGTCTGAGGTGCATGCTCTGAAGAACACCGTAGGTGAAATGGAAGCATCGCTCTCCTCCTGCTCCGATGACATTACTACCTTACAGGCTAAAGTGGAGCACCTGACAACTGAGCTGACAAGACTGGACAATAAATGCGAAGATTTGGAGGCGAGATTGCGGCGCAATAACATACGGTTAGTGGGAATTCCTGAAGATTTTTCCACCTTTTCTGCTGCTGCGGATGTTTCCTCTTTGCTCAAGGAGGCTTTTGATCTGGAGAAAGAGCCACTCGTGGACCGGCACATCGTACCCTCCAGCCGAAGCTGAAGCCCGGAGAGCGCCCTCGCCCCATAATCGCTCGTCTTCACTATCATGCAGACTGTGTGGATATATTGCGCCGAGCCAGAACCCAGCAACGGATTGACATATATTACTTTTTTCAGGTAATCTGTTTCCTCTTATTTTCATAAACACACAGTATGTGGTTTTCAGTTTAACTTGGTCTTGATTGGCTGTACCTTCCTGTCAAATGTTGCTAGACTTGCAGGAGCTTAACCCGAAGCTTGATAGTTATGCAAAAAGCCGAAAGTATTCGTTTTAGGTATCTGACTCCTTGTGGAGTTAGCACTGGGTTCTCCATCGTTTGGGGATGGGGTCGTTGTAAGTGCAATTGGGGGGTGGGGGGGTGGTTCAATGTGTGTGTTTTGTTTTTTGTTGTTTGTTTTTGTGTTTTTCTTTTCTTCTTTTTTTCTTCTTTTTCTTTCTCTTCTTCTTCCTTTTTCTTCTTCTTCCTTCCTTGGGGATCCGCATTCAGTCTATTTCTATCTCTAGGGATTTAACATATGGCCACCAATACTAATACTTCTGATGTCCCACTTACTGGATCCTCTGTGAGACTCTTGAGCTGGAATATTAAAGGCATGGGGAGTCCAATTAAGAGATCAAAGATATTTGCTCATTTGAAACGTCTTAAAGCGGACTTAGTGTTCCTGCAGGAAACCCACATGCGTACTAAAGATCAGGTCAGACTTAAATGTCCCTGGGTTTCTGAGGTGTTTCACTCTAATTTCAACTCTAGGTCCAGGGGGGTTGCTATTTTAATTGGTAAGTCAATTCAGTTTTAAGGTGATATCAGACAAAAATGGCAGATACTTAATTGTTGCAGGTACGCTATTCCATATTCCCATTTTATTAGTTAAAATATATGCCCCCAATTTCGATGATCCAAACTTTATGAATAAGCTATTTGAACGTTTTCCCTCATTGAACAACAGCCTCCTTATAATTGGCGGGGACATGAACTGTGTAATTGATCCCAACTTAGACCGCTCCAACCCACGAACTCTGACTCCTTCTTCAATGGCGAGGTCACTTTCAGATTTTGTGTCCAGGAACAGTTGCACTGATCCTTGGAGATTTAATAACCCTCATAACAAGGAATATTCCTTCTTTTCTCAGATGCATCAATCTTTCTCTCGGATTTATTATTATTTTATTGATGCTAAACTAATTCCCAAAGTACTGTCTGTTAATTATCATCCTATTGTTATTTCTGACCACGCCCCTCTTTCTTTAGATATTCAGTTCTCTTCACAACCCCGGTACTCAACACCTTGGAGGTTTAATACATTACTTCTCTCAGATGATAAGTTCACCAAATTTATTACAACTAAAATAGATGATTATATCTCTCTAAATCAAAATGATACCACTGAATTGAATTTATTCCTAGATAGCCTCATCTTCCCTGTGATAAGCTCTCCCTCTCACTTTAAGACAAGCCTCCATAAGTCTCCTCTTATATATTTAACAATATTATTTACTCTAAAACTGCCACAACAACACCTGAGGTAGTGATCTCGGTCGATGCTGAAAAAGCATTCGATAGGGTTGAATGGGACTATTTATTTACTGTACTAAAGAAGTTTGGACTGGGTAATGGGTTCATTTCGTGGATACGTCTTTTTTACACATCTCCACAAGCAAACATTTCCACTAATGGCATTCAGTCCAATTTTTTTACTCTAACCCGTGGCACCAGACAGGGGTGTCCCCTATCTCCTCTATTGTTTGCGCTAGCTATAGAGCCCCTGTCGATCTTTCTGAGGTCCTCCTCCACTTTTACTGGGATCTCATGATTGGGCACAGAATTTAAGTTGTCACTTTATGCTGATGACTTATTGTTGTATGTCTCAGATCCTGTCCTTTCGATTCCCACAATCTTATCTGCTTTCCAGAGATTTGGTTCTTTCTCAGGATATAAAGTGAATACTTCTAAAAGCGAATGCTATCCTGTCAATGCTTCAGCATCACAGCTCACACAGTCAGATGTCCCTTTCAAAATGAGCCTTTCTGGCTTTAGGTATCTCGGGATCAACGTAACCAGAACGTTAAACTCTCTTTTTTCTGCGAATTTCTCACTTTTAATGTCTAAAATTAAGTCTGACCTCCAAAGATGGAAGAGCTTGCCTCTCTTGTTAATTGGAAGAATTAACGCGGTTAAAATGAACATTCTGCCCAAATTTCTTTTTTTGTTCCATTGTCTCCCACTTTTCCTGCCAAAGCAGTTTTTTAAAAGATTAGATTAGATTTCTTTATTTATCCACACAACGGGGAAATTCACTTGTTACAGCAAAAAAGAGAAAAACAGAATTTAAATAACAGTGCCGAAGCAACAATAAAAAAGAAAGATCAAAATATATACACTACTAAACTACACATAATGAGAGTAAAAATATACAGAAAACAAAAACAAAAAACAACCTGCAAAACAGACACTGTGCAAAAGCAGGTACTGGGGAGAAAGTGGAGTGATGTAAGTGTTATTGTAATGAAAACAAAAGTATTATAAGTAATATTGCAACAGTAGTGACCATGATACAGAAAAAATAATTAAAAGTAAGTGACCATAATATAAATAATACTACAAGATAGTATAAAGGAAAATATAAATATTGCAATGTAACCATTATAAGTGACCATGATATAAATATAGATGTAAAGTGTTGAATATTATTGTGCATAGTAGTGATCTGAGTAAAAAAATAAAAAATAAATAAGAAAAATAAAAATACAAATACAGCTATGGTGAGAGGTTGAGTGGAGATAAAGATAATAGACAGGGACTACAACATTATCAGGTGGTGCTGGTGTTGTAGAGCCTGACTGCAGCCGGGATGAAGGACCTGCGGAACCTCTCCTTCTTACACCGTGGGTGTAACAGGCTGCTGCTGAAGGAGCTGCTCAGGGACCCCACATTGTCATGTAGGGGGTGAGAGGTGTTGCCCATGATGGACGCCAGCTTGGCTAACATCCTTCTGTCCCCCACTTCCTCAATGGAGTCCAGAGGACAGTCCAGGACAGAGCTCGCTCTTCTTCTTATCAAAACAATCCATCAGACTATTTCTGACTTCTTGTGGTGTGGAAAGGCTCCTAGGATCCGCAAATCCACACTTCAGAGATGTAAATTCAATGGCGGATTGGCACTTCCGAATTTCCAACTGTATTATTGGGCGACACATATTCAAAAAATTTAATTTTGTTTCAAGTCAGTGAATCTGCCATGGTGCCACTTAGAGGCACAGTCATGTGTTTCATCCTCCTTACCTGCTCTACTTACCTCTTCTATTCCATCCAACCTCTCAGGCTTCACAAATAATCAAGTGGTTCACTCCACACTTAAAATTTGGTATCAGTTTAGGAAACACTTCAAATTTAAGTCAACATCTACTTTAGCTCCTTTACTGAACAATCATTTATTTCGACCTCCGCTTACAGATTCAACCTTTCTTGCCTGTGTTGTGCAATAGTAGGTAGACTTGACGTTGGCTAATTATTAATAATCATGAAATATGATTATTAAAATAATAAAATATTATTTCTTAAAAATAATTAAAAATGATAAGGCCATAACTTATCGTAGAGGGGCACCACCCTGGTAAACAGGGACCAACGAGTCAATCTATAAATATCAGTCTCATAATGATAAATGTCAAACCAATAATCTCAATATTTAATATTAATGATTATTTAATTAACAGTGAAGGCTTCTAAGTTCGAGCACAGGCAATCATAATCCAGCTGCAATCACATACATATGCACAAATAATCACAGACTACAGATACTTTAATTACTAAAGCATTTATTGAAAAGGGGAAATAAAGTAATAATGTTATTCAATGATTCATCATTTTAACAAGCTCCGATATTTCAAAGATAAACACAGCAGCAGCACTTATCACAATTCAGAAAATACATGTAACCTGCGGTCTACCTATGTATGTCTGTCTCGGTGTGGGTGTGTCTGTGTCAAAGTGTCTCTCTGTGTGTGTGTGTCTATGTGTGTGCATGTGAAATAAAGTTAGTGTTATTTAATGATTCATCATTTTAACAAACTCCAGTATTTCAAAGATAACAACAGCAGCAGCTTATCACAATTTAGAAAACACATGTATTCATCTATGTGTATCTGTGTGTGTGTATCTGTCTGTCTGTGTCTCTGTGTCTATGTGGGTGTGTGTGTGTGTGTGTGTGTGTGTGTGTGTGTGTGTGAGAGAGAGAGAGCGAGAGAGAAAAAGAAGGGGGGCGTGGCGATGACGCAGTCACGTCACATCTAAGATGGCGGCCGATCATGATTCGTGGAATCAAGGCCTAAAAACTCTCAAAATGGCGGATTGACTACAAAACAAGATGGCGGAGCCGTTATGAATTTAGAGCCAGAATGGAGGGCGGGACTAGAGATGAATAACCTCCAATGGCCGCCGGACCACGTGTGAGACACAAAGGAGGAGGTAGAACAAAGGATTCTTTGTTCTAGCTTAGTTTTGGCTTCAAAATGGCGGCCAGATGCGTTCAAGCCCTTTAAATATAGATTTAACTATGTTACATGAACTGTATTCTAAATACAGATCGGATGTGTGTATAGGTCGGTTTAGAAGGAGAGAGAGAGAGAGAGAGAGAGAGAGAGAGAGAGAGAGAGAAAACATGCAAGGAGAGAGCAAAGCTCTTAAAAACACCGTCAGAAACAAGTTACATTTACTTTACCGCTCAGCACCCAAACGGCGTTGTGTGCTGAAGTTTGACCGGTAAAATCTCTGTAAGGTTGTTCCGACGGGAACAAGTGCAGCGGGAGACGCTTCGTCACGGCGCTTAAAAACTGTGGCACAAGGCCGTAACCGGAAACCGGAAGTAGTCGGCTCGTCGAAGTGGCCGGCTAAAACAATGGAGAAACACGGAGGTTCCACAAACAAAATACATTCAAGTATCAAAACAATACGCTACGTAACATCTGCCCAGACAAAATAGCCTCTTACTGTACCACCCTCGCGGTGTGCCTGCGTCTCGGCGCGAATGTGTCGGGGGCCAGTGAAATCACGTGGTCTCTCAAGCGGGCTCCGGAGCTCGCCGCTAGACCGGGCAGGAGCGGATCAGTCATGCTCCGTGACGGGATGAAGCTTCGTCTTCTTCTGCAGCAGCGGAGATCGTGCTGCCTTACAGGAACGTGCGGCTGCGTGGAGCCGGTTGAAGACCGTGTGGAAAAAGAAAGTCTGTGGAAAGTCTGTGTGGAAAATGAAACAGTCTGAGATCGTTCCGCGAGTAATTTCCTGTTTTGGTCCTTCAAGTTAAAACAGGAAAAGTCCTTTTCAAAATAAAAACGTCGACTAAGATGAAAGAATAAAATGAAATGAATTCAAATAAATGTCTTATCGCCTCCATTAGTTCACTGAGTCGTCTGGTAAGACCTCTGGAGGCCTCGTTACAACTTGAGCAGTGGAGTTAAAAAGAGGACAAAGAGAAGTAGTTATTCCCTCCTTAAATTGCTGGGTTAACTAATGAGACCCCGGGGGGTTTCTAGTGTCACGTCAGCATCGGAGTAAAAGAGAAACATTTCTGTGAGACTCAGGACTTTTATACCACCTGAAATGTACCGGCCCCCTGGAGGAGGGGTCAAGGGTCAGTGTGGCCCTTCGGCCAATTGAAGGTCAGAAGTCAAGTCTCAGGGAGCGGCTTACAGTGGGTCCTTTGAAGGACCCAGGAAGTGATCTGCTGGCACATGGAGATAAGAGCTCCATGCTGGATTTTTATTAGAGGGGTTACCCTAGCCTGGTCTCAAGCTTTATGACCCATTGTTGAAAACTCAGATCACTGGGCCCTCAGTCCCAACACCTGACATAATAGAGTCCTGAAATGTTTTAAAGATCTTTACAAAGATGGTATTTTTCGCGGCTTTACAAATCTCTCAGGAGAATTTCATCTCCCAACTTTTCATCTCTTTCGATACTTTCAAATTAGACACTGCGCTAAAGCTTTGTTTCCAGTTTTTCCCTCCTCGCCGCCGACCCTACAGTGGGAGGGGCTTTTAAACCACGATCCACTTCAAAAATCACTCATCTCTAAAGTTTATAATGAACTTCTGTCTTTTGATTGCTCTCCAGTTACTAAAGTTAGGGCTGCCTGGGAAGATGAACTGGATCTAAACTTGGAGGATGACTGGTGGGACACCGCTCTTAAGAAAATTTACACAAGTTCATCCTGCGCTCGTCTCACACTTCTACAGTTTAAAGTTCTGTTTAGAGTCCACTTTCCTAAAGCTCGACTGTCGCAAATCTATCCCAGTATCACCGACAAATGCGACAAATGTCATGCCTCATCCTGCAATCTAACCCATATGTTCTACTCTTGTCCGCTACTCTCTCGCTTCTGGCTGAATTATTTTGACACCATGTCAAAAATACTTTCAGTGATTATAAAAGTCTCCCCCCATGTTGCCATATTCGGGCTCCCAGAGAACCATAACCGGTTTACCTCTAATCAATGAGACATTTTAGCTTTCACTTCCTTACTGGCAAGACGCCACCTTCTTCTCCACTGGAAGTCGACTAAAGCTCCCTCTAGTGGCTAAATGACACCATGTCTTTTCTACAGCTGGAAAAGATTAGATATTCAGTGAAAGGTAGCTCTAACAAATTTTATAATAAGTCGCTTCCCTTTCGTACATTCTTCCACTCTCTCCAGTCCCTGCCCCCTGATTGACGGACCCCCCCCTCTCTCTTTTCTCTTTCTTCTTCCTTTTTATTCATTCATTTACTTATTCTTTTTTTGTTTTGTTTTTTCCTTTTAATTTGTTTATACTGTGCAGCTTTAATACTTAATTGTTACTTAATAGAATTTTCAGTTATCTATCTCTCATTATTGTTGTTGTTTTCATTGAGTTGTGTAATGTGTTGTTCGCAGGACCACGTTCATGTGGTCCATAAAATAAGAAAAACATCCTAGGAGGAAGACTATATACTACTCTTGATCCATCATGATGTGCAGTGTTTTTGTGGTGTCAATGTCTCTGTGTATTGCTGATTGTCGTGCTGAGATTTTGTGATACCCAATGTAAATTTGACATTGATTTATGTCCTACTGCGCCTTACCTCCTAATAAAAAAAAAAAAATTTTAAAAAGAAGAAGATTTAAGTTTTGGAATGGCCCAGCCAGACCGCAGACCTGAATCCACTTGAGCATCTGTGGGTTGATCTGCAGAGGGCTGTGCACAGGAGACGCCCTCACAATCTGAAAGACTTGGAGCACTTTTGCAAAGAAGAGTGGGCAAATATGGCCAAGTCACGAGATGTGCCATGCTAATATATACTCCTACCCAAAAAGACTGAGCGCTGTAATAAAATAAAAGGTGCTTCAACAAGTTATTAGTTTAAGGGTGTGCATATTTATGCAACCAGGTTATTGTAAGTTTAACATTTTCCCCCCTAAATGATTTGTTTGTTTTTCAATTGAATTGTTGACGTTATACGTCACATTAAAGGTGGAATTTACCTTTGTCAAATTTTTAACATCACACAAACCTGGTACAAACCGAAAACATTATATAAGCATTCAATGAAAATTTTAACAGAACATTATTCTACAGTATTTGTCACAAGTTATAATTTAGATCAAAGTGCAGGAATCTACACGAAAACACTGGTATCTGCTTACAATCATATTTTAATTGTTTATATGCTTCTTATAAATGGTGACTTTCATGTGTGTTAGAATTATAATAATAAT
Source organism: Limanda limanda (assembly GCF_963576545.1). Taxonomy (NCBI): domain Eukaryota; kingdom Metazoa; phylum Chordata; class Actinopteri; order Pleuronectiformes; family Pleuronectidae; genus Limanda; species Limanda limanda. The sequence continues at coordinate 26,064,181 of NC_083650.1, forward strand.
ATATGCAGAACAAAAATAAAAACGAAGATGTCTAATGAGTTTAAATGTTTATTCAAACCACACAAATCAAATTAAATTTGTAATTATTCTGTGAAAATATAATTGTAATTAAACTAATACATTAAGTGCAAAGACTATGTGCAGTGAGATAATATGTATTTAGCACAGTGAATATTGTTAAGAGGGTCAGGGTATTCAAATCTCTGAGGTTGAATACCTACTTTACCTTTAACAATCACCTCTTTTTAGATTCGCAGTCGGATCATTTCCGTTGCTGCAGTTTCCTCTCAATGGATTTTATTTTCTCAAAGAGTCAAGAAACCTACGAGTGAAATAAAGTTAAATAAAGTTAAATTGAAATGACCTCTGGCTCTTGAGAGCTGGTGATCATACATTTCATCGCCCTCACCAAAGAGCTGCCTGAGGAAATTGCCTTGTTCTCCTGTGTGGACGAGCCGGCACTGGTTGTAGTGTCTGTGTGTGGAAACCAGTAGAAACACTGATGTGTCGTAGAGTGGCCAGTGTGAGTCCATCCATCAACAGTGTTGTACAAGTTCACACCTCTCATGAACTTACAACAACCACCACTTCCGTTGGTGACCCTTCACAATAAAGGTCCAATATGGTACACTGCTTAGAATGACAGGAAACACAAATTCACTGACCAAACCTTCACAATAAGGCAACTCAATAAATAAGCTTAGATTCACACTGGGTGACGATCAACCAGTTCTGCAGCTGAGCTGCGTTTATACCAGAGGTTTATACAGAGGGTTTCTTTTGAAAGTGGGTTTGCGTGTGTGTTATTTTGTGTACACACACACACACACACACACACTCTCACACACACACATACACACACAAAATGAATCTTTCTTTACGTCTAAATTTCCAGATCCTAAATTCTTCTCATCACAAAGAATGTTCAGATTTTGCTGAATCTCAGAGTAAATTTTCTAAATGAACATTTCTGTGATCAACACACAACTTTTCCAACTCGGTGTGAATCTGAGCCTCTTTAAGTTCATATGTTTGGTTTGACAGTAAATGTACGTTACATATTCGACTGCCTCGTGTGGCAGGAGGTTGTTTTTGTGACAGCAGCTCAGATGAAACTACTGTATGTTAACTGTCAGCAGACAAACAGACAGACAGTTCCATCAGGAGATTTACATTCACAATCCGTCTGGGAGCAAATGCTCTAGCTGCTCTTTGAAAAAAGCTTCTTTTCACCACAGTTGATCCTGAACTGGTTGTTTTTTGACCCGGTGTCTCACAGATGATGAGGTCTCCTGTGTTTTAGAGGAGAGCTGCATCTTACCCTGCAGTTTCCAGCCTGGTCCAGACCCAGTCATTTACTGGTTGAAGACGGAACCAGGAAACCCTCGTGTCATCTCCTACTACGGAGCCAGAGAGCAGTTTGCACGCCAGAGCGAGCGCTTCAGAGGCCGGACATCACTGTTCACAGATCAGATCTCCAGAGGAAACGCCTCCATCAGCCTGACGGGGCTGCAGCTTCAGGACCTGGGCCGATACGAATGCTACGTCACCATCACTGGAGTCAACGAGGAGTCAGAGATCAACCTGAGAGCAGCTGGTAAAGAAACTCACAGTGAAAACACAACACAAATACTAGAAATTATATTTTTCATATTGCTCTTACCTCGTTGAACATGTGAACCGTTGGGTTGAGTTGAAGCTGATACTGAAGCATTGGACGTCTCGCTGCTTGCCGGCACCATTACCTCTTTGAAACATGGTTAGTCTCTAAAGTGCAATGCATCCTGGGACAGGTTGGACGGGGACGGATCCACTCGTTGGAGCTCGGTCTTCAAACGCAGACCCTGAGTTGAGACACAGCTGATGTCAGCAGCTCCACATATTGGTTCATATGTGACATGTTGAATAATAAGCACAATAAGTCAAATGAATGAAGAGCTCCACAGTGCATGAGGCAAAGATGATCAATGAGTTATAAAAGAGAACTGTTGTCTTGCAGCTCCGGTGCGTCACGTGGACATTGAGCAGGTGGAGGACAGCTTCACCTGCCGCTCAGAGGGGATCTACCCCGAGCCGCAGCTCACCTGGTCCACCAGGCCTCCGTCCACCGTGACCTATCAGAACCCAACCTCAGTGAAGGAGACGGAGCAGCAGCTCTATGAGATCAGCAGCACACTGACACTGTCAGACAGAGACGCTGTTCTGATCTGCAGCATCAGCACTCGCCATGGCAGGAGGAGCTCGGTGTGGTATCAACCCAGTACGTTGGATCTGCTCTATGGAACTGAACCTTTGCTTTTTTCACCTACTGCTGCATATTCATATCTGCTCCTACAGATAACTTACATTTTATATCAATGCTGATTCTCAATCTTTACTTTGTTTCTTTGTCTGCTGAACAGATTTCCACTAAACTAGTTGTGAGGATGAACGTGGGCCACAGGTCCCTCAGTAGAGCTCAGACCTCCACTAGGCCCAACAGTCTCCTTATCAAACCACATTGAAATTCACCAGGCCCAAGATCTGCACCAAATTTCACACACTCATAAATATCAGTCCTCTAGATTTGTCAGATTGTTTCTTCACCTTCATCAGGTATTCGCAGGGAAATCAATGAAAATGTTGAAAAACATCCTCTCTCACAATGTTAATGTGAAAAAACAACAGTTCCTGGATCCACACAAACATGTGATGAGTTCTTCTCTGAGCCTGACCCACAACTCACCTTCCTGCCAAGGTTCATGGAGATCTGTCCAGTAGTTGTTGTGTAATGTTGCTTGAAGCCCAACAAACAAATGGAACATGGAACAGATCCATTAGTTTTCTTTCTTTAACATTGGACCTTTCTGGACATTTCCCCTGAGAGGACTGATGTGTGTGAGATGTGGAGCAGCTTGAAGTGACTGTTGGTCCTTGGAGGAGATATCAGCTCCACTGAGTGACCTTCTAGTTCAGTTCATCATTCCAAGGCCACACCCTCCTCCACATGAATCACTCTGATGATAGAAGATGTTCAGAAAGTCTCATCAGAGCCTGAAACCACATTCTGACAACGATGATATTATTTGATCTCTTTTCTTTTCAGCTCGTGTCCTTGTGTTCCCGTCTAAAACAGCAACAACAATCCACTGCACTGCTCCAAACACCAAACCCCCGACACACTGGGTGTGGAAGTTCAACCACAGACAGATCATTGTGGACCAGACCGGGGTGGACGGCCCCCCCAGGGTCTCAGAGCAGTGGAGGCAGCAGGTGGAGGATGTGTCAGCGTCAGGCAGCCTCACGCTGCACCACTTATCTTCAGATCACCAGGGAACGTTCACCTGTGAACTCAGTAGTGAAGAGGAGACGCACTTCATCAACAGCTACGTGACGATGTACAAAGGTAAGATCCCATGAGACAAGAAGTGATGATGAAATCCTCAGAGCGGCTCAGACCTGAGGCTGGTGCAGTGAGTCCTGGTTCCTCCTGGTGGAGCAGATCCCCCAGGGCTCCGTCCTCCAGCTCATCAGGAGCTTCATGTCCACATGTTGTCAGGAGAACATCCAGGAACCAGGAGGACACACACACACACACACACACACACACACACACACACACACACACACACACTACACTTTACACTAAAGACACATCACTGCACTTTGTTGATGCTACAGTTCTACTCTCTGAATTACAGGTTCTTTAGGTTCATTTGCAGCATTTGTGGTCGGAGTCCTCATTGTGTTTGGAGGATTGGGAGCTTTAGAAAAATCCGTCAACTCTAGAAGACTAAAGGTAAATATTATTACTTACAATAAATCTGCTGTTCATTTATTTTGTGATTTTTCTTCTAACAATTATTTCTTTTGAACAAACCCAAAACGGATCATCCACAATCAGCCGCTTCAGAGGACACATTTAAAGTAAGTTTACTGTATATTCTGTACTGAGAATTACAATATTCTGCTCTAAAGAATAACCCTGTTGTCATGGAGATGCTGTAAACTACTTTATTCTCGTCACGTTGCTCTAACAGCTTCATCTCAGCTGCATCAGCAGACTCATCCTAAAGCATCAGTTTCTGAGAGTTTGTTCAAAACTGTATTATTAATAACACAAATACAAAGAACTTTAATTAAAATGGCTGCAACTGGCTGAATAATCGAGTGGTCGACTGAAATTTGCATTTGGCCTCCTGAGGTCACATGACTCACTGCTACAGACACAGAGTTCAGTCCTCACACACACGAAGGAAGTGAGTGACTGAGAGCTGGAGAACTTATGTTCAATATGTACTTATATACAAGGTAATATTCATATTTATGACCATATTCAAGTCAAAGCCTTTGTAAAGAACATTGTGCTGAAGTAGCAGAACTCTGCTCTGTGTGTGTGTGTGTGTGTGTGTGTGTGTGTGTGTGTGTGTGTGTGTGTGTGTGTGTGTGTGTGTGTGTGTGTGTGTTGGATGAGTCCCTCCAGGTTCCTGACATGTTTCATTCACAATAATATCAGGTCACTACGACCTTTGACCACTGAAATCTAATCTGTTTATCTTTGAGTCCAACTGGTCTAAATGTGAAGAAATCCCCTTAAGACAGACTTGAGACTTCAACAGGCCATGAACATGTTGTGTGGCCTTGACCTTTGACCTTTGACCACCTGATCTAATGAGTTCTTCTGTACAAGTGAATGAACACTTGAACCAAATCTGAAGGATTCTCTTGAGGAGTTTTTCACATGTTCATGAGGCAAAGAGGGGATTTACCAGAGTTAGGGTCACATGATCACGTTTTGTATGGATGTTGTGTTTTCTGATTTTATTCCAACAGATATTTTCTTTAATTACAGAGTCCGTGAAGGTGAACTCTCAGTGACTCAGTGTGAAGTCGTGGCCTCAGCCCTGAAGTCAGACCCCTCACATCTGAGAGAACTGGATCTGAGCTACAACAAGCTTCAGGATTCAGGAGTGAAGCTGCTGTGTTCTGGACTGGAGAGTCCAAACTGTCGACTGGAGACTCTGAGGTCCTTAAATCCTTCTTCACTTTTCAGACTTTCTTTCTTATTGGGTCATTATTTATTTAACTTGTCTCAGTTCTGCTCTGCTCACTGTCCCTCAGTCATCTGTCCCTCACCCAGCCTGTCAGTCACGTCCACCTCATCAACTCCATTCACCTGCACTCACCTGCTACTGATCACTGAGAAAGTGTCAGTAAATAACATGTGGACTGAGGCCGAGCACTCGTCCTCCTCAGGTTTTCAAAATAAGACACATTCTTATTGAAACACGTTGGACAGTTGATAAGTATAGAAACAAACAGGAAGTGACATCAAGAGCCGTCCCTACTTTAAACAGTGTTTAATTACACAAACCTGCTCAGTGACCAACACACAGAGAAGAAGCTGATGAATGAAACAATGGTCCAACATGTCTGATGTGATATTTATCTTCAGGTCACTGACTGGACTGAGGTCAGCAGCATGTTGAGAGTCTGTGTTGACATGATGACGATCCACAACAACAGGAGGACACATTCTAATATTCATATTTCTTTATCCAGGTTGGAGAGATGCAGTCTGTCATGGATCAGCTGTTCTTCTCTGGCTTCAGCTCTGAGGTCAAACCCCTCTCATCTGAGAGAACTGGATCTGAGTGACAACATCAACCTGCAGGACTCAGGAGTGAAGGAGCTGTGTGGTTTTCTACAGAGTCCAACCTGTCTACTGGAGACTCTGAGGTCAGAGGTCATGTTAAAATGTTAAAGGTTCAGTCTAAATATAATGTATATATTTAAATATAAAGTATTTCATTTTAAAGTCTGTAAATATAAAATAGTTAAATATATAGTATGTAAATATATAGTATTTATTTATAAAGTATGTAAATATAAAATATATAAATATAAAGTATGTCAATATAAAGTATTTTAATATAAAGTATTTAAATATAAATGTCTCATTCTAAAGTAAAGAAAACAACAACTGGTTCAACTCAGATGAAACTAGTGAAAACGTCTCTAGGATTCTTTCCTATTCAGTTTCTAACAATGGATCCTTTCACCTGAATCTTCCACACTGGAGCCCTAAGGTCAAAGGTCAGAACATGTGTTCCTAACAGTGAACACTGATACTGAGCTGAGAGATGTTTGTAGAATGAGCGCTGAGGACCGAGTCAGGCTCAATGTGACTGAAGTTTTACTGACAGAGAAACAATCCACTGCTGGACAATGTGTCCATGTAATGTTTCTGTGGAAGCTGACCAGGACTTGTCCCGGTGGTCCTGTGGACTGACCACATGACAGCGTGCTGCGTTGGTGTTCTGGGACTGGGCTCAGGGTCCAGAGTCCAAGTGGATTATATTTGATGTCTTTTATTTGTAGGACCAAGTTCTTCAGCCCTGTTTCTTCCACTTTGGGTTCATTTCCAACATGAAACCCTTCCTCTGGTTTCAGGACTTACACGGGGTCGTCCAAGCCTTTCTCTTCTCACCACTAGATCTCTGTCCCGCCCTGTACACACGTGTTCCTCAGGCTCCCTGCACCACTTTCAACTGGTCCAACTGCTGCTCAGATCATCGCCACTTCACGAAAACAAGATCATAGAACTGCTCGCCCTTTCACACATCAACTGACGAACATGTTCTGACAAGTGGGTCGGACATTTTCTGGAGCTGAAGCAGCAGCAGGAGATTGTCCGGGTCCGACTCGTTCACAGCAACAGGAACATGTGGGAACATTCAGAAGAGGGGCGGAGCCAAAACACATATCTCCATGATAACCAGTTGACTCTGAGGTCCCTAAATCCTTGTTCACTTTTCTGACTTTCTTTCTTATTGGGTCATTATTTATTTAACTTGTCTCAGTTCTGCTCTGCTCACTGTCCCTCAGTCATCTGTCCCTCACCCAGCCTGTCAGTCACGTCCACCTCATCAACTCCATTCACCTGCACTCACCTGCTCCTGATCACTGAGAAAGTGTCAGTAAATAACATGTGGACTGAGGCCGAGCACTCGTCCTCCTCAGGTTTTCAAAATAAGACTCATTCTTATTGAAACACGTTGGACAGTTGATAAGTATAGAAACAAACAGGAAGTGACATCAGGAGCCGTCCCTACTTTAAACAGTGTTTAATTACACAAACCTGCTCAGTGACCAACACACAGAGAAGAAGCTGATGAATGAAACAATGGTCCAACATGTCTGATCTGATATTTATCTTCAGGTCACAGACTGGACTGAGGTCAGCAGCATGTTGAGAGTCTGTGTTGACATGATGACGATCCACAACAACAGGAGGACACATTCTAATATTCATATTTCTTTATCCAGGTTGTGGGAATGCAGTCTGTCAGAGATCAACTGTTCTTCTCTGGCTTCAGCTCTGAGGTCAAACCCCTCTCATCTGAGAGAACTGGATCTGAGCTGGAACAACCTGCAGGACTCAGGAGTGAAGGAGCTGTGTGGTTTTCTACAGAGTCCAACCTGTCGACTGGAGACTCTGAGGTCAGAGGTCATGTTTTAACGTTGAAGGTTCAGTCTAAATATAATGTATATATTTAAATATAAAGTATTTCATTTTAAAGTCTGTAAATAAAAATTGTTTAATATATAGTATGTAAATATATAGTATTCATTTATAAAGTATGTAAATATAAAGTATTTAAATAAAAATGGCTCATTCTAAAGTACAGAAAACAACAGTTTTTACAATTCAGATGAAACTAGTGAAAACGTCTCTAGGATTCTTTCCTATTCAGTTTCTAACAATGGATCCTTTCACCTGAATCTTCCACACTGGAGCTTTAAGGTCAAAGGTCAGAACATGTGTTCCTAACAGTGAACACTGATCCTGAGCTGAGAGATGTTTGTAGAATGAGCGCTGAGGACCGAGTCAGGCTCAATGTGACTGAAGTTTTACTGACAGAAACAATCCAATGCTGGACAATGTGTCCATGTAATGTTTCTGTGGAAGCTAACCAGGACTTGTCCCGGTGGTCCTGTGGACTGACCACATGACAGCGTGCTGCGCTGGTGTTCTGGGACTGGGCTCAGGGTCCAGAGTCCAAGTTCATTATATTTGAATCCTTTTATTATTAGGAGCAAGTTCTTCAGCCGTGTTTCTTCCACTTTGGGTTCATTTCCAACATGAAACCCTTCCTCTGGTTTCAGGACTGACACGGGGTCGTCCATGCCTTTATCTTTTCACCACTAGATCTCTGTCTCGCCCTGTACACATGTGTTCCTCAGGCTCCCTGCACCACTTTCAACTGGTCCAACTGCTGCTCAGATCATCGCCACTTCAAGAAAACATGATCATAGAACTGCTCCTTTCACACATCAACTGTGGAACATGTTCTGACAAGTGGGTCGGACATTTTCTGGACCTGAAGCAGCAGCAGGAGATTGTCCGGGTCCGACTCGTTCACAGCAACAGGAACGTGTGGGAACATTCAGAAGAGGGGCGGAGCCAAAACACATATCTCCATGACAACCATGGCTACATTAAGTTATGTTAAGTTACAGGTTCACTGTGAAGGAGTTAGTGAATTCTCCAGGTGTCGTACATGTGAACTTTGTCCACTTGTTCACGTGTACGACTCCTGAACATGTCCAGCAAGATATTTAGAGACATTTAATGGTGAAGTTACATATTACAAACAACTGAACCCCGAGGACACGAGGACTTTCAAGCTGTTTTCAGTCATTAACTCTGTAAATGAGTGTCTTGATATTTTCTGGAGTTTGACTTTCACATATGAAGAGCGGGTGGAGCAGCAGGAGGCCGGACATGACGTATAAATCCTGCTGTCAAAAGATCAGTGTTGTTGTTACATTACATTACATTACATTTCATTTAGCTGACGCTTTTATCCAAAATGACCTACAATAAGTGCATTCAACCCCGAGGGTACAGACCCAGAACAAAAAGAATCAAGACAGTACAATTTCTTCGAAATGAAGCAAAACTACAAAGTACTATAAGTAAGTGCCATTTTAGTGCTACCAAAGTGTTAGTTTCAAAAAGTTGTTAATATTTTTTTATTTTTTTTATACAAGGTACAGTTGGAAGAGGTGTGTTTTTAGTTTTCGGCGGAAGATGTGTTGTTTACAGCTCATCCACACCGGCTTCGGCCCTCGGCACCAAAAGGTCAGGGGTCACATTTATAACCGTTGCGTGCGCACAAACGAGGCCTGAAAAGTGCGGACGCCACTTCTCACGCAAACGTTGGGATTTATTAAAACAAACTTGACGGAAAAATGTGCGTATTTCCACGCAAACTCTGACCCATGCGTACGACAGTTTGGAGACGAGAAAGTGGCGACGCAGACGTGAGGTGTTGAAGCGAAGCAGATTATTGATCCAATTCATCATTTACATTAAAACCAGCAGCTTACTTTTGCTTGCGCGACATATCTGCTCCACACGAACCTTTTATTAAAAAATATTTATAACAACTTACAGCAAATTACGTTTGGATTCCATTTAACAGCTGAGTTACGGAGCCGAGTCATTAATAGGTTTTAATAATATCTTCTAACACTGTGCGTGTATCATCAGATCACTGCAGTGACTGAGACATCAGGCTCATAGAGCGCACACAGAAGATCACTTACAAGAAATGAAGAAACTTTCCAAATAACATCCCAGAGGAGGTGAGGATCCACTGATGTGAGGGAATCGGTCCGATGCTCTAAATAAATAAATACTGCCGTGACACCGGTGCGAGGTTCTGCTCGATGTGCATGTGAATGGAAGAACGAGGAGGAAGAGAGGGTTCAGCGATCTCTGATCTCACACAGTGTGTTATGTGATGTCTGATCTCACACAGTGTGTTATGTGATGTCTGATCTCACACAGTGTGTTATGTGATGTCTGATCTCACACAGTGTGTTATCCACAGCAGCAGCAGCAGAGTATCAGTGTATTTTCTTTATTAGTGACTGCTGTCCCATAAAGTCGCTCTTCACCTCCACCTCACTAACAAACACCTCGATGTCAGTGTTTCAGTTTCACTTCCTCTTCACGTCCCTTGATGCCGTGACTCCGTCAGGACTCACGGTGGAAACCCATTGGTCAGCAGCATCATTTAATATTCATACCGTGCTTTGCATTGACCATTTATGGTGGAAAGTGGGCGTGTGGAGGACGGATTTGGACGCAGATCCACGTACGAAATTTTTAAGGTGGATTGTGATTTATAAAGCGAACATTGCGTTCAGGTGAGCGTGCGCACGGTTTTATAAATCTGAATTTTCTTTGGTGTACGCCATTTCGGGCCTTTGTGCTTACGTACACTTTTAGTATGAATCCTACGCACTGTTTTATAAATGAGACCCCCGGAATCTCCTCCTGATTCCAAGTTGACGTCTTCGTCTTCTACTTGTACAGCTCCTGCTCTTCTTCACCCTGAGATATTTGTGTTCTTCCAGTTTCACATCCGTCACGTGTTAGAAACCTCATCCACACGTCCACTCGCTCTCTGTGAATCCTCTGGACATTCACCTGCTCTATTCTCACATGGACTCACTCAGAAACTTTACAAGGAGGCTCCAGAAAATGTCCAGAACAACTTGACTCAGACTTCAGGTCTGAAAACATAGACAGTGATGTTTAGTCAAAGTCCTTTATTTTCACACATAAACTCAGTTTAATTTACAGTTAAGTTTTATTCTTTATCCAGGTTGGATGACTGCAGTCTGTCAGAGATCAGCTGTTCTTCTCTTGCTTCAGCTCTGAGGTCAAACCCCTCTCATCTGAGAGAACTGGAGCTGAGTAGAAACATCGACCTGCAGGACTCAGGAGTGAAGGAGCTGTGTGGTTTTCTACAGAGTCCAACCTGTCGACTGGAGACTCTGAGGTCAGTTCACTGACTGACTTCTGTAGATCTCATATCTATAAACAGCATTTATACACAATTTATGTCATTTAATTCTAATTTAACATCCCTCTTCAAACATAACTTGAATCCATTCATTAATTAATCTGTGACATTATAAATATTCAGCTACTTGTTAAAACATTGAGTTTAGTTCTGGATTTCCTAAACTGATCTGCAGGACAGAGACCGGGTCCAAATAATCTATTTGTACTGAATCAGGACTCGTTTTTAGTCCAACATTTCATATTTATCTTCCATGTTATGAGTCTGTGCTGACATGAATATGTGTCTGTTATTTTCACAAATGAACTCAGTTTAATTTACAGTTAAGTTTTATTCTTTATCCAGGTTGTGGGACTGCAGTCTGTCAGAGATCAGCTGTTCTTCTCTGGCTTCAGCTCTGAGGTCAAACCCCTCTCATCTGAGAGAACTGGATCTAAGTATCAACAGGCTGCAGGACTCAGCAGTGAAGGAGCTGGTTGATCTACAGCAGAGTCCAACCTGTCGACTGGAGACTCTGTGGTCAGTAGATGGGTGGAGTCAGTCCACGCTGCTTTCATCAGTATTTTACTAAACACAGTCAGTGTCACAGATCCAGGGTCTGTGCTACCAAGCAGGATTTGTGGTTATCAGGTGAACTTCAGGTTTGGTTTTTCAGTCCTACAAAGCTCGTCCACTTCTTAACGAGGTAAATCACCATGGTAACCTCTGATGAACGGCTAACCTGCTCCAGGTTAAGTTGGAGATCAACCCGTATCAAAGCTCCGCCCACTGACCACAGTGACTCTCCACTGTTGTGTGGTGCACACTCTCCTTAAAGGGACGGATAAGGGAAGTTTAAATCAACGTCTGGTTGGTTCAGTTGATCTCTTTCTCACCCAGAACATCTCAATGTCTCCAGACTCATCCTGTCCCCAAAACACCAGATGACTCAGTCAGCTTCCTGGAGACAGGTCCTTGTATGTGTCCTCAGAGTCAGTGTGTGTCCTCAGAGACAGTGAGACAGTGTGTGTCCTCAGAGACAGTGAGACAGTGTGTGTCCTCAGAGTCAGTGAGACAGTTTGTGTCCTCAGAGACAGTGAGACAGTGTGTGTCCTCAGAGTCAGTGAGACAGTTTGTGTCCTCAGAGACAGTGTGTGTCCTCAGAGACAGTGTGTGTCCTCAGAGTCATTTACACAGTGTGTGTCCTCAGTGACAGTGAGTCAGTGTGTTTCCTCTGTGACAGTGAGACAGTTTGTCCTCAGAGACAGTGTGTGTCCTCAGAGACAGTAAGACAGTGTGTGTCCTCAGAGACAGTGAGACAGTTTGTGTCCTCAGAGACAGTAAGACAGTGTGTGTCCTCAGACCAAGGGAGACAGTGTGTCCTCAGAGACAAGGTGTGTCCTCAAAAACAGTGAGACAGTGTGTGTCTTCTTGTCTTCCACTCGTCTTGTTAGTAAACAACAGATTCAGATCTCGTGGCCTCGAGTTATTTATCTCGTTCACACGTTATTATATCGTGGTCACGTGATATATATTTACCAGATGCCACCAGGGGGCGCTGTAACTTACACATTGACACGATCCAGATGTTTTACCAGCTGTTCTTCCTGCATTTAGCAGCTGTGACTGAGTTTCTTTTATTCTGGATCATGTGTTTGTTCTCCTCTGATTTTTATTATAGAACAGTTTGATCCTGGTTGTGAAATATGAGGCTCTGCTGTCAGTCAAACTGTCCATGTCTGTGATTGGGCAAACACAGTAAACTCCGCCCCTTTTATGTGCACGCTCAGATCTCGATGAGGAAAACCTGAGTTAACTTAACGAGTTGATCACCAGCGTCATGTGACCACTTAGCCTGACTGTGTCTGTCAGGTTCAGTTGAGCTGATCTCAGAAAGATCTCCTGGACATGTTGAAGTGTCTTCGTAGTTCAGGCCTCAGTGTTTCCTCAGTGAAGCTGTGAGAGGACAATGAGGACAGACGTCTGGATTGGACAGAGACACAGAGAGACAACAGTCGGCCAATCAGACGAGCCACAAGCTGCTTGGGATCATGTGATTGAGTTGACGTGAAGACGACAGTTGTTGTTGTTTTCATGTGAACAGGAAGTGAAGCTGGACCACAGCTGACAGCCTCACACGAGGGACAGAGACGTCTTCATCTGATCTGAGACACTTTGTCCTCTCACTTCATCAGTGAAGAACTGATCAGGTGGATCTTTGTCACAGCTCTGAGATCAGTGGGACTGAAGCCTCTCCTCATCACCATGGTAACCAGGAGCTCTTTATACAGAGCAGAACCTCTGCTGAGGTCCATCTGTCTCATCTGGTCCCAGTTGGTCAGAAGCAGATGTTCATCAACACACAGTGAAACATGTCTTCACCTGTAACAGCAGTAAATCCACCTCTCAGGTGTCCACTCTGCACTTTGACATGCAGAGGACACACACTGAGCTCTTAGCGTGTTCATTCCAACACGTGAACATGAAGCAGAGAGGAAGCTGCTCCACCTCTGAACAGGACTGAAGTCCCTGCTGCTCTTTCTACTGGAGGAGCTGCATCACTGACTCACAGCTGATGAAGTGAGTCTCTGAGACACTGATGTCTTCTTCTCTCAACAGGTGGAGGGATTGATCTTAGTGGAGCAGAGTGTGAAGAGGACAGTGTGTGTGGACGGAGGCTGAGCTGTGTCCTGAGGATCCAGAGGCTGAAGCAGCAGCAGCTTGTGTGTAGAGCGGCTCTGACTGGGCCTTGTTGCTGGGAGGCAGAGTGGAGACAGAGCTCCAGAGGAATCAGAGGAGGCTGTTGTAATATGTAACTTCACCACTAGATGGCCCTCCACACTGATTGTGTTTATTCACAGAAAGAATGTGTTTATTGAAATGACACAACACAAGCAGAATATATAAACCCTCTGTAAAGAGTCACATACAGTGTGTTTAAGTAATTTTAATTATTTTCCACCTTTGTCCCTCAGTATGTCTCCATGTGTGTAGAACCACATTCTGTGTAGATGTTTGTTTATGATCTTAAAGTTCCTGGATTCACGTCACAAATGGATTTAGTTCAAAACAACACACAATCAAATCACTTTGAGTTTAAAATCAGAGTTTTGTCTTTGACACAAAAGATCAAAACTCTGGACTTAAAAATGGGACGTTTTCATTTCTGCATCAGGTGCAGAGCGGTGGTGGCTTTTCTACTTTTGACCCACAGGTGGCGCTGCAGTATAACAGCAGCACATCCCAGTCAAAGCCGTTATATTCAGTCTATGAGTCAAACACATGGATCATTTCCTCTGTGACAAACCAGATGTAACGAGAAGAAAAACATCTCAGAGAGAAAAGTTCTGTTTCTACTTGTCTCTGCTTTAATGCTCAATAAACATCCTTCCACCGACTTCACTGGAATCATGACTCAGCGTTTCTTTCCTCTTCAAACAAACAGGTGGAAACATCTCGTCCTTGGTGCAGGTAAAAGAACAAAATCACCAGTTTGACATAATGGAAACAAGCAGAAGAAAAGTGAATGAGACATTTACAGAATGAAGAAGAGTCGATGAAGAGCAGAGCATCTTTAAGTCTCTGAGGAAACTGTTTCATAAACATTTTACCATATTTAATAGAAAACTGACCCGAGGACGTTTTATACAAACGTAGATGAAGATTCTTGTTGTACGTTCTCGAGCACCACCTCATAACCACCACCAGGGGGAGACTGTAGCAGGCCTCAGGGAAATAATTGATGATGGGAGGTTGACAGCAGAGACAAGGGACAGAAAGTGTCTGAGAGATGATGTCCTGAAGACAGTGGACATGTTGGGCCTGTTGTGTTGAACAGTTTGTGTTATTTTGTGGAGACACTTGTCTCAACATGATGATGTCACTTCCTGTTCAAGCCCGTCTCAGTTCTTTGTGACTTCAGGATCAGAATAAGAATAAGAATTTTTGACAGAGTCTCAAGTTCTCACTGTATGTATGGATCATCATGTGGCTTTGTTATGATCATCAACACACGTGTGTCAGTGTAACATGTGATTATGAAGTTTAACACCTCTCTCTCTCTCCCTCTCTCTCTCTCTCTCTCTCTCTCTCTCCCTCCCTTTCTCTCTCTCTCTCTCTCACTCACTCTCTCTCCTTTAACACGTGTTTGCACCGCCCAGTGGTTGATTCAAATCTCTCTAATCTCTATTTAAAGCTTCGCAAACACACACACAGTAATAATAAGTTTGAAATGACCTTGAGCTTCTTCAGTTTATTAACACTCTGTGTCTCTGATGAGATTTAAATATTAACTTAATCAACAACTCATCAGTTTTTTAAATGACTCTCATGTTTCTCTCAACCCGCAGAGACACGTTCATAAGCAGCTCAGAGTTTTTAGTTTCACTCAGCTGACACAACGTTCAAGTTCTCGACAACAACGACCTAACACGGAAATAAAGAAAGTCCTGGTTATTATATGAAGCAATAGATGATGTGTTTATTTACTCATTATTTTGACCAGATAAAATTTTCTGTTTTTATTTGAAGAGGAAAAACAGTAAAGTAACACAAATGAGGTGTCGCACCGCACGGACGGCGGTTGATATGTTTTATAACAGTAGGTATAACTTGATTGGTCAATAATGAAGGGGAGTTTTCCTTGATGGTGCGCAGGCGTAGTTCCACCCTCTTGGCACTGGAATCAGCAAATGGAGAGGAGCCTTATCAGACCTCTTATCAAACAGATTGTGAGACTGACCAGCGATGTGACGCACACACTTTATAACTAACTTCAAGATTAACACCAAGCAGCAACGGAGAGGCAGTGGACCAGTGGCAGAAACTTGGACTATGGGCAGAAAAGGTCTCTGGTTCGTCTCTGGTTCGACTCCACGGAGAAACAACAAAAAGACGAACCTGGATTGATCTGTCCAAAAATCCAAGAGGATTCTCCCTACCCTGTCTAGTGCCCCTGAGCAAGGCACCTTACTCCCCCAACATCTGCTCCCCGGGCGCCGTACATGGCTGCCCACTGCTCTGTGTGTCCTGCACCAGATGGGTTCAAACATGAGGTTACATTTCCCTCCTTGCATGTCTGTGCATGTGTGTGGGACAAATAAATGTATCTTAATCTTAATCTTATAATAAGTCATTAAGTGAAGGCCCAAACTGCTCCTGCCCCCACCCTCCTGCATTTGTTTAGAGTTCAGCTCTATTGAAATCTTCACAGACACATACACACAGACAAACATAGATTTGAAATCCCAACAACATCTGTAAAATGAAGTTTTATCAATTTTATTTGTAATTTTTTTTTTTTCGTTTTGTTTTATATATCAACATATATTTTGGTGAACCAATTTAAAAGACCAATTCTTGATTTGAAAGACTAAAATACTACACAACTGCCCCTTATTTCACAGCCATGTCCGTGAGGAGGGCGCCACCTAGTGGCTAGACTTTGGTTTTACATCTCAGTGTAGATCTTCACCTCTTTAATGAAAATGTAGTCAAGCTGCAGAACCAGCAGATCAAAGTCATTTATCTTTTGTTTAACATGATGTTGGTACAGTTAAAGTGACGCGTCGGCCATCTTTATTTTAAGTCTTTGATCTTAAGTCCTCTCGAGGATAAAAGTTTCTTCTACATGTTTGAAGTGGAGTGAGAGAACAGTTCTTCAGCTGGACTCCGTGCAGCAGGATGGTGTTGAGGGCGTTTCTGGTCGAGGCCGGTAAGATCCGGAAACTGTCCGGGCGGCTCAGAGGACTTTGAGGAAGATGATGATCAACGTCAGGAAGACGAAGGAAAACATAAGAACCTGAAGGAGAGAAAATCTCTTTAATCTGTAATGTGTGAATTAATTTCTCTGTTGTGACCTCGTGTGTGATGGAGTTTGTAAAATGTTCAGAAGGAGATTTCCAAAAAAAAGTTAAACTCAAGTATCAACTGTTAAGCGTGTTCATTTATCCTTTAAGAGAAGAAGAGCCGAACTCAGTTTAGTGAATCAAAGTATTTATTTAGGAAACAATGAACAGGTCACAGCAAAACAATGGGCTTCCAACACGTTAGTTGTATCAGAGCGCCCCGAACATCCAGCGCCTGTCCATTTTATAACAGTAGATCTTCGTTCCTCCTCCTCGGAAGTGCGCAGGCGTAATCCATCCTCCTGGCTTTTGGAATACGGAAGTAGCAAGGAGACACTCCCAATGACGCTATAGTTGCTCGGCAATCTGTGTACTTCATGAAAGGCCTTGACTCAGCAGATGCAATTAGGGGTAAAACTGTTGTCCAGCGAAGCAAAGAATATTATGTTTCTGCCATATCAAAACAAACTTGACTGTGTAAAAATTCGCAACAAACTGAACCCAAACAATGTCACAAAATAAAGTCAACAAAGTCGCTCTGTCTGACCTCCAGAACTTATCAGACAGACAGACAGCTAACCCTAACCCTAACCCTAACCCTAACCTCTAACCCTAACCCTAACCCTAACCCCTAACCCTAACCCTAACCCTGCTCGAAATCTATGTGAGTGTTGGGGAAGAGTCCTGAGTGCTGACCATCAAACAATGGGCAGTAAAACTTGAGGCCTGCCAGGCCAAACTGAAACCCGTTCAACCAGTTTTCACTCTTAATTCACACCTTCCTCAGACAGCCTGGAGCCTCTCCCAGCAGGGAGCATCCTGGGCTCTCTCAGAGAACTCCCAAACCCCAGCAGGTCCTGGGGGGGGGGAGATGTGCATGCAGCCCTGCAAAGACCCCAAATGAAACCCGAGACGTCCACTGAGGGCGAAGCCCGCCCCTTGTGGCCTGAATCTGACATCTCATTGGCTGAGAGCCAACTTAAGCCCATGACAACTTCCTGAGGAAGCAGGAACTCCTCAGGTGGTATAAAGCAGCTGTGCTCACAGAAATCTTTCTCTTTTACTCCGATGCTGACGTTGCAACTAGGCCCCCCCGGGGTCTTACTAGTTAACCCAGCAAACTTAAGGAGGGAATAACTACCTCTTTGTCCTCTTTTTCACTCCACTGCTGAAGTTGTCACTAGACCTCCCGAGGTCTTACCAGATAACCCAGTAAACTAATGGAGGCGATAAGACATTTGTTTTATTCATTAAATTTTTCTTTCTTTTATCTCAGTCGAAGTTTTATTTTGATAGGAATTTTTGCTGTTTTAACTTGAAAGACCAAAACAGGAAATTGCTCGTGGGACGATCTCAGACTGTTCCATTTTCCCCACGGACTACTATTCTCACCACACGATCTTCACCGGCTACAAGAAGCCGCACATCCCTGAAGAAGACGAAGCTTCATCCCGTCACGGAGCACGAGGAACCCGCTCCTGCTCAGCCCAGCTGCGGAGCACGGGAGCTCGCCTAAGAGACTACGAGCTATTCACTGGACTTCCGGGATATTCGCGCGGAACGCGCACGCACCCCACGAAACCACGGTCACAGTAAGAGGCGAAATTGTCTGGGCAGACACTAGTGTTAATACTTAGTATTGTCTTTATTTGAGTGTATTTGATTTGGGAAACCTCCGTGTTTTCATGCATGGTTTAACCGTGGCGAGTCGCCACTTCCGTTTCCGGGTTACGGCCGGGTGTTACAGTGAAAAAGCGCCGTGACGAAGCGTCTCCGGCTGCACTGTGACCGTCTGAACAACTTTGCAGAGATTTTACCGATCAAAACCTCAGCCCACAACGTTCGCTTGAGGGCTGAGTGGTAAAGTAACTGTAAAACTTGTTTCTGACGGTGTTTTTAAGAGCTTTGTTCTCTCCTTGCATGTTCTCTCTCTCTCTCTCTCTCCTTCTAAACCGACCTATACACACATCCGATCTGTATTTATATAGTTCATGTCACATAGATAAATCTATACTTTGAGAGGCTGAACACATCTGGAAGCCATGCGGCCCCAGGGCCAAAGCAGAGACAAAGAATTCTCTTTGTCTGAAAATCCCTTTGTGTAATTCATGACGCGACCACCAGTGTGAGCTCCGGCCACATGGTGTCATTAACATGTGCTCCATTTTGAATCACGTGAGTTAAACCACCATTTTGAGAGTCTATTATTGCCACGCCTCCTCCCTCTCTCTCCTCCCATTCTGGCTCTAATTTCCAAAGCGGCTCCGCCATCTTGTTTTGTAGTCACCACCATTTTGAGAGTTTTTAGGCCTAATGATTCCTTGAATCATTGTCGGCCGCCATATTTGATGTGACAAGACCCCGTCACCACGTGACTGAGTCATCGCCCCTCCCCCTTTTTCTCTCTCTCTCTCTCTCTCACACACACACACACACACTCACACACACACACACACACACACACACACGCACACACACACACCCACACAGACACAGAGACACATTGATAGACACAGACAGATACACGTTAATGAATACATGTGTTTTCTAAATTGTGATAAGCTGCTGCTGTTGTTATCTTTGAAATATTGGAGCTTGTTAAAATGATGAATCATTAAATAACACTAACTTTATTTCACACACATACACATACACATAGACACACACACAGAGAGAGAGACACTTTGACACATTGACACACACACACACACAGACAGACATGCATAGGTAGACCGCAAGTTACATGTATTTTCTGAATTGTGAAAAGTGCTGCTGCTGTGTTTATCTTTGAAATATTGGAGCTTGTTAAAATGATAAATCATTGAATAACATTATAACTTTATTTCCCCTTTTTAATAAATGCTTTGGTAATTAAAGTATCTGTAGTCTGTGATTATTTGTGCATATGTATGTGATTGCAGCTGGATTATGATTGCCTGTGCTCGAACTCAAAGCCTTCATTGTTTATCAAATAATCATTAATATTAAATATTGAGATTATTAATTTGACATTTATCATTATGAGACTGATATTTATAGATTGACTCGTTGGTCCCTGTAACCAGGGTGGTGCCCCTCTACGATAAGCAAATATTTAAGATTGTATCATTCTTAATTGATAATTTTATTGTTTTCATTAATTATTTGACTATATTTAATGGATAACCTTATCATTTCTAATTGATTATTTTACTACTCTTAAGTTATAGCCTTATCATTTTTAATTATTTTTAATAAATTATTTTATTATTTTAATAATCATATTTCATGATTATTAATAATTAGCCAACGTCAAATCTACCTACTATTGCACAACATGAGTTTAATGAACCTAAGGAAATTACGCTTTCACAATAAAATGAAGTCACTGTAACCTTTGACCTTTGACCACTGAAATCTAATCAGTTTATCTTTAGGTCTAAATGTGAAGAAATCCCCTAAAGACAGACTTGAGATATCATGTTCAAGAGGTCATGAACATGTTATGTGACCTTGACCTTTGACCTTCAAGTCACTTATATTTTTTCAGTGAAGTTCCAAACAAAACAAAATACTACAACATATCAAACATTTTTTTGAACAAATATTACCACATCATATTAAAACGATATTCACTCCACAAAAAAAATTACCAGCTGATCTTTTCTTACAGAACTCATAAATATTACATAATGTTCCCCGTCATGGTGCTCGTTGTTACGAGAGACAGTTTCTCGAGTCTCTCCTCATGGGCCAGTTGGGTTTTAGACAGTAGTTTCTTCAGGCGGTAAACATGAGGCCTTTTGCTACTTCCATGAACTTTCTCGGATCTAGGAAGAAATCATCTACATTAACCATTCTCATGCCCTTAGTATCTTGTAAAAACTGCTGGATTCCTTCGAAAGAGCAAAGATACCTCTCTCCACCCGGCGAGTTCATTATTTCTGTTATAATGTCCTCAACCTGAGGGTCAGAAAGCGGTATGTTTACCTTCAACATTTTTTTTGCTTGATCATTATTAGTCTTATTTTCTGGGTTTTTTCTTTCGGCCGACAGCTTTTGAAATTCTTCCTCCATCAAAAACTCCTCCTCCTCCTCCTCCTCATCAGAGAGCTCTGCCTCTGCTCCTCTAGTGTCTGTGTGAGTGTCTTTGACCTCGTTCTCCTGATGGACGTCCTCACTGTTCTCCCCCCGTGAACCTGGTGTGTTGCTCTGTGGCTCCATCGGGACAGAGGCCTCAGCCCCAAGGCAGGCGGGGGGGCGGTGCAGAAGCCGACTGGCTCTCACCGGCTCTTTCTGGACACAAGCGGATCAGGTGTCCCTCTTTCCCACAACCAAAACATTTCATGTTACCTGATGTAACATGCACCTTGTAGTTAAACTCCTCGATTGTAAAACTAAAGACCAGGTTTAGTTCTTCCTCACTCTTCTTTAGAACCATGAACACGTTTCTCCTAAACAACACGACATGTTTGAGCTGTGGGGATTTACAATATATGGGAATCATTTTCATAGGGGACATTAACTGTCCATGTCTCGTCAGTTCTCTTTCTAAAAGATCATTGTTCAGGAACGGGGGAACATTAGAGATCAGGATCTTCTTCACAGGGTTTGCCAGAGACGACACAGGTGTGAAGGATCCTTAATCACCCCTCCCCTCTCCAGTAGCTGGTTAGCTTTCTCTCTGCTATCTACAAACACCACCACAGCACTGTTCATACGTGAGGCTTCACACTGTCACACCCCACCACCTCACCCACAGCCAGACTGAGCTCCTCCACCCAGCAGGCCACAGCTGGACTCAGCTTGATGCTGTGTGGGCGTGTTAGCTTGTGGAGGGCGGAGCCTCCACCTGCAGCCGCCATGCTGCACCAACACAAACACACAACTAACAACTAAACTGCTGCTCCTGACTCCGACACTCACACAAACACAAAACACCTCCACTACAAGTAAAGAGGGAAAAAGAGCAAAGAAGAAAGGTAGAAACAACAAACAGTTTGAACAAACTTTCCAGCTCACTCACTCCCAACATGCACTGAGAGAGAGAGAGAGAACGAGAGAGAGAGAGAGAGAGAGAGAGAGAGAGAGAGAGAGAGAGAGAGAGAGAGAGGTTACTCTAGTTCAAATAAGTTCCAAAGGGGGGGGGGCGGTGGAGGAAGAGGAGGGGGGAATGGTGCACACACACACACACACACACACACACACATATACGCACTCACACAGACACACAACACACTCACACACACACTTCCTGCACATGAGGGTGTGTTTCCTAACATTACAGAACACAGGGTTCCTCAGAGGAAGAATGGGGGGATGAGAGAAAATTAAAGAAGGAGGACGAGAGAGAAAATCGAGGGAAAAGACAAATATAAGATATATGTTGTATGTTTATACATATATATATATATGTGTTGAATATGAGAAACAGAACAGACAAGGAGAGAAAACAGAATAAGAGAAGCAGAAGCTCGGTGAACAAATGGCAGAACAGAGTTTGTTAAAAGAAAAGATTCTGGAAGTTTATTTTATTTCTATGGATAAAATTTAATAATTTAAACAGATTCATTTTCTCTGTTGATGAAAAAAAGGAAAGTAAATATGTCGTTTCATATCTCAACACAAGAGGGCGTCGTTTACCCATGAAACACATGGGCTGTTGATTTAGGTTACTGTGTGTGTTTTGTGTGTGTTTTTATGTGTGTTTTTTATGTGTGTGTGTGTGTTTTCTTGTTAAATATTGTAAATATTAAAACCTCCATTGTTTTGTTTGTTGTTTGTTGATTTAAATAATAGATAAATAATAATCTAAAATATATATATAAAGTATAATTTCCTGTCTCATCTCAGTAACCGTTTGTTAATATGTATTTTATAATTAAAGTAGAATATAATTTTATAAGAACAATAGAGTAAAGGAAACATTATATATATATATATATATATATATATATAATTTTATCCAGAGCTGTAGTCCACATCTGACTTTCTTCCTCAGTGATGATTCATGAACTGTTCTGACCTCACATGTGAAATATTCAGAATATGTAGTGTTCTGTTTCATCCTAATGAAATGTTAACATTTTATATATGTGTGTGTGTATTTATACTATAGATCTCAACAGGAAACCAAAGTTGTTGAATGTGAATCTTGCAGCACGTCGTATAAACGTCCATCTTCCCTGTCGTCGTGCTTTATGATCTCCTGTCTGGAGTATTTGGGGCAAATGTTTCAGCGTAGAGACTTTGACCTGACGCCCGAGAGTCGAGTTCCAGAGTCAACAGGACATTGAGACGTCAGCACATGTTTGAAGTTCTTCATAAATCTGAGCTGACATTTAAAACCTGACTCTGAAGAACTGACCTGGAAACTAAACATCTGTAATATGTCTGATTCTTTTCATCCTGGAATTCTTCTCTGAGGAATCAATGCAGATGTAGAACATGTTGTTTGTGTCTGAATCAAACTCAGAGGAACAGAACTAAAAACACAGAAAGTAAAAGGAACAAACGAGTGGAACTAAAACCAGGAAACAGAAGAACTGACAGAGAGAGAGTGTGAACGCAGAGGAGGCGGAGCTATTCCACTCAGGTGAGGTTCATAGACAAACACAGGAAGTGAAACAGGAAACAGTTGAATTGATCTGTTTCCTCTTTCTGCTCGAGGAAGGTTTTTATTGTATAAATAAATAAACGTGTTTTTTGAACTCAAACTGTCGGTTTGTAAATGAAGTCGTGATAAATTCCTGCGGTTGCTCACGTGAAGGCAGCTCATGCCACGGAAATACCAGCGTGTATTTATATACTTCACTGTTTATAGATGTCTCGACCTGCTCTGTAGGTAAAGATGGAACATGTGTCGTCCACATGTCAGCAACATGTCTCACATTCTGACGTGTTCGGGTGTTGATGGTTCAAATCCACAAGTTGTTGTAACACAAGCAAATAGAAGTCAGAGGTTCAGAAATCAGGTTCAAGTAAAGAGATGAAAAAGAAGAAAAATCTGTCACGTTCAAAATTCACAGAAATCATCGATGAAATTATATATATGATACTGATCATCTTTATACACAGTCACTGAAGAGCTTTACAGTTCACTGGTCTGTTATTAGGTTATTGTTTCAAACACGTCAGATATAAGATCAAACACTTTAAATGTGTTAAAGACACAAAACTTTGTTGATAAGACACAAAATAAACTCAACAAAGACACAAGTCTCAATAGACATATGAGGAGACACACACATACAGACACACACACACAAACACACACACTGACCTACTTAGACAAAGTTACCCTGACGTTGAAGTAACAGCATATTTGACATATGTACAACATGCTGTCACCCACCTGCTGCCATAAAACACACACATGCACACACGCACACACACACAATCGCACACACACATAACTAAAGCATAGACACATGATTCTTTATCCACCCTCTTCTCGCACTTTGACACAATTCCTGTCACGAAATCTTTATATTCTCTTCTTCTCTCACACAGACACACACACACACTCCTCTGTGTCATCACACTGCCTGTAACAGCATTATGTCATCTTTCTATTCCTGAGAAACACCTGTGACTCAGTGACCCACACAGACACACACACACTCACACACTCACACACACACACACATCAGATTTGTGTTGCATCAGGAGAAGCAGCCGAGAGACGTCAGCCTGAAATAAGCAGAAGATTTAAAGATGAGTGTAATTCCACAGGCTCCTGTAGGGGGCAGCGCTCCAGCCTCACGGGTCACACTGGTTTACATCTGACTCCTCATTGAAAATCCTTTCTTCACAGATGAACTCAGCAGGAGAGAGAAGCTTCTGGAACCAGCAGGAAACACACACTTCTGCTCCTATTCAAGTTGATCATTTGTTGATTGTTCATGTAAAATGTGTTCATGCTCTAACGTCCATCGCTGCAGCTCCTCTTTTCAGCCTCTGTCTCAAACTCTTCTAGCTCCTGTCCCTTTAAGACCCCTCCTCCCGATCAAGCCCAGTCTGCTCTGATTGGTCGGCTGGTGCTCTCTGTTGCGATTGGTCAACCACTTTCAGGAAACACGTCGTCCAACCTGGAAACTGAAGCAAGACCAAGCGAAACATTTTGATATTGAACGTATATCTATATCTATATCTATATCTATATCTATAAGAGGACGTGCTACACTAGCTGCTAGCTGTTAGCATGACGTGGAGGTTCATGTCCTCCAGCTCCTCATCGGTTCCTGGTCACATGACATCGCAGTGATGAGGAGGTGTGGTCCTGACTTACAGGAGGAGCTCCTCCCTTCACAGAATTTGGTCATTTTAACTTTGCAGAACTTTTACATCGACAGAAAACTCGTCTTCGTCTTCGTCTCTAACCTCAAGTTCAGATTCTCATCGTCTCCGTGGCGGCAGACTCCTCCCTCCGTGTGAACGACCTCTGACCTGCAGCTCCTCTGCAGCCACGCTGTCGCTCCTCTGGAATCCTCCTGTGTCACGAACACGACACCCCACCCCCCCGCGCGGCGCTGAGTGGACGGCGGGGGCGTGACACATGGAACGGTCACGCACAGAAAGAGACTTAGCTTCTGCCGAAGTGTCCAAGATACTGAACGTGGAACCTCTCAAGAGAAGGAGCTGCACAGAATGTGTGTGGATGTGAAACTTATGTAAAGATCTAAACAGAAAGTGTTATACTCAAGTTCATTATTCACCATCTGCAGGGCCGTCGCCCCCTGGTGGCTGGCTGCAGTAACGTCCTCCTCCATGTTAGCAAATGGACAGAAAATCTTTGTCAAAGAAAGTTTCTGTAATTTTAGGTCGTTCTTACCTCATCGATGTTTGTTCAATCGCTCATGTTTTAATTACTGGTTTGATGATTTAAAAAAAAGCATACTAACTCCTGATTGGTCCAGAGTGAGAGTGGGCGGGACCTTATTAGGATCACTGTTTGATTCAGAGATATGTCAGTGTGGTTAGTGGGAGGAAGTGGAGACCTGTTTATTAAAGGTCTGGACCACAGATGAGAACACGTATGATTCTGGTTCATGATTCATCACGAACCTGAAGCAGAATATTTACTGACTCTTGTTCATCAAAGAGCTGAATGAGATTTATTCCTTTTATTCATTTCACCGTCTCCGCCGGCGCC
>NC_083650.1:26092500-26095000 GCF_963576545.1 Limanda limanda
TTCCCATCATCCCTCTCCTCCTCCCATCAACCCTCTCTCTTCCCATCATGCTTCTCTCCTCTCCTCCCATCATCACCCTCTCTCCTCTTCCCATCATCCTTCTCTCCTCTTCCCATCAACCCTCTCTCCTTCTCTTCCCATGATCCCTCTCTCCTCTTCCCATCATCCCTCTCTCCTCTTCCCATCATGCTTCTCTCCTCTTCCCATCATCCCTCTCTCCTCCTCTTCCCATCATCCCTCTCTCCTCCTCCCATCATCCCTCTCTCCTCCTCCCATCATCCCTTTCTCCTCTTCTATCATCCCTCTCTCCTCCTGCCATCATCCCTCTCTCCTCTACCCATCATGCATCTCTCCTCTTGCCGTCATCCCTCTCTCCTCTTCCCATCATCCCTCTCTCCTCCTCCCATGAACCCTCTCTCTTCCCATCATGCCTCTCTCCTCCTGCAATCATCCCTTCCTCCTCTTCCCATCATGCCTCTCTCCTCCTCCCATCATCCCTCTCTCCTCTACCCATCATGCATCTCTCCTCTTCCCATCATCCCTCTCTCCTCCTCCCATGAACCCTCTCTCTTCCCATCATCCCTCTCTCCTCCTCCCATGAACCCTCTCTCTTCCCATCATGCCTCTCTCCTCCTCCCATCATCCCCCTCTCCTCCTCCTCTCCTGGTATCTGATGCAGCTGCTGTCGACACTCCTCCGTCACCTTCAGCTCACCGTGCATGTGACCTCATGTGACCTCATGTGACCTCATGTGACCTCATGTGACCTCATGTGACCTCATGTGCACGAGCAGATAATCATTCAGTCTCCATGTATAGAAATGAGTGTGTGTGTGTGTATTACTCATGTTGTGGGGACCTAACACAGTCACATTAAGGGGACTTGTCTTCTTCATGGGGACAGACAGCAGATGGAACCTTTAGAAGATGAGTCACACACAGATGACTTCCTGTCCCGCTGCCTCCGCACATTAGCATGCAGACAGGAAGTGAGCAAACTTACGTTCTCTCCGTGGAGCCTCCATCGCGTCATGTAGATGAACTCCAGAGTGTGATCCCTGCCCATGATCTCCCCGTTACACAGGACGTCCAGCTGCTCATTCACCGTCAGAAACAAGGGAAATAAAACAAGATTCACATCAGGTCCAAATGAAGATGTGATAAAAAGAGCTGATGAGCGACATGAGAGAAGAGAGGAAGTCGACTTTGGTTACGAGTGGGAGGTGAAGCAGTTTCAGTTCAGTCTGCAGCACACACACACACACACACACACACACACACACACACACAAAAACACACACACACACACACACGCACACACTTTGAGGTTTCCTGTGTTTATCGTCTGATTGGCTGAGTCGAGCTCAGGAAACCGTTGCTCAGCTCGTTTCTCTGAAAACTTCAGATCTGAAAACGACTCAAATCTTTCATCTGCTTCAGGTTCAGAGTAAAAAACCCTGAGAGGTCAAAGGTCTTCAAATGAGACTTCAAACTGGATCAGGTCACTTTCGACTCTTCAGACAAACAAACACTGACACGAGCACAAAGAGGATGTGACGCCACCAGCAGGCGACTCAATGAAACTTTAATTAAACTCAGTAACGTTACGTCTTGAACCTGGAATCACGTTCTCACCTCATAAGAACTCGGCAGCTTCAGCTTCAGACTGAGAAACTTCTTAATGGTTCCCACGGTAACGCGACTGGAGCAGCGGATGAACCTCTTCATCAGATCCTGGTCCAATGAGAGACGAGTGTGTTTACACAGGATTTACTGAGATTCACATTTTAAAACATTAATGCAGATGTTTTTCTGTAAAAGACTGAAGAACAAATTCAGTTCTGTGACGATTTAACAGAAATGAGTCAAATCAATTTCCTGATCATTATTAAAAACACCGACCGAGACCGAGCTCTCTCCAGACGGTCCCGTGTTCAGACAGATGGCGATCTGAGGGTCACTCCTGTGGTAGTCCTCATCGCCGCCGCCGCCATCATCGTCTTCACCACCAGCTTCACCATCGTCACCGCCCACATCAGGAAGCCCGAACCTCTGACGCCTCAGGGCTCCTACACACACACACACACACACACACACACACACACACACATACACACACACACACACACGATTAATCACAAACTAAATAATTTAAAGTTGCCTTTGCCTGTGAAACATAAACAGTTTCAAGCTTAAATGAAGTTCAACTTTAACTGAAAGTTACAGACACTTTAAAAGTAGATATCTAGAGAAGCTTCAGTCTGACACGATCACTTTACCTTGACCGTTTTCTTTCTGGTTCCTCCTCCAGAACTCCAGCTCTCGCTGCTCCTCTTCTGTTTCACATGAAGGATAAGATCAGTCAAGCTTTAACCACAGAGCTCAGAGACACAACGTCTGTTGGACCAGAGGTTTAAATCTGTCCATCCATCCATCCACTCATTCATCCATTGAACCATCCATCCATCCGTCCATATATCCATCCATCCATTCATTCATCC